>NW_027590143.1:1040000-1310505 GCF_964213995.1 Mustelus asterias
TGAAACACACTGACCCACACACACACACACAGTGATGCACACTGACCCACCCCCACACACACACAGTGGTACAACCTGACCCACACACAGACACATTGACACTCACTGACACACACACACACACACACACACACACACACACACACACACACACACACAGTGATCCACACTGACACTCCGAAAAACAGTGATGCACACTGACCCACACATACATAGTGATACACACTGACACACGCACACACAGTGATACACACTGACAAGCAGACACACAGTGATGCACACACACGCACAATGATACACACAGACCCACACACACACAGTGATACACACTGACCCACTCACACACAGTGATAGACACTGACACACACATGCAGTGATGCACACTGACCACACACACACACACACAGTGATGCACACTGACCCACAGAAACACACCGTGATACACACTGACCCACAGACACACTTTGATGCACACTGACTCACACACACAGTGAAACACACTGACCCACACACACAGAGTGATACACACTGACACACACATAAACGCACACACGGTGATACGCACTGACACACTCTGACACACCCAATTTGATGCACGCTGACACACACAGACACACAGTGATGCACACTGACCCACACACACACACACACACACAGTGATGCACACTGACCCACACACGCACAGTGATACACACACACACACACAGACACAGTGATGCACACTGACCCTCACACACATTCATGCACACTGACATACTCACACACAGTGATACACACTGACACACACACACAGTGATGAAAACTAACCCACACACATCACAGTGTTACGCACTGACCCACACACACACAGCGATGCACAATGTCCCACACCAACACACTGATCTGCAATGACCGACACACGCCGTGATGCACACTGCCCCACACACACAGTGATACCCACTGACGCACACACACACAGTGATACACACTGACAGATGCACACACAGTGATACGCACTGACAAGCAGACACAAAGTAATGCACACTGACCCTCACACACACACACAGTGATACACACTTAAACACGCACACACAGTGATACACACTGACAAGCAGACACAAAGTGATGCACACTGAACCACACACACAGTGATACACACGGACCGACACACACAGTGATACACACTGACCCACACACACAGTGATACACACTGACACACTCACACACATTGATACACACTGACTCACAGACACACAGTGACACACACTGACCCACACACACAATGTGACACACACTGACACACACACACAATGATACCCACTGACCCACACACAAAGTGATACACATTGAACCACACACACATAGTGATACACACTGACACACACAAACAAAGTGATGCATAGTGACACACACACACAGTGATACACACTGACAAACACACAGTGATGCACACTGACCCACACACACACAGTGACACACACTGACCCACACACACAAAGTGACACACACTTACACAGACACGCAGTGATAAAAACTGTCCCAAACACACGTACACGGTATACACATTGAAACGCGCACACACAGTGATACGCACTGTCACACCCACCCACACACACACACACACACACACATTGATTCACGCTGGCACACGCACACAGTGATACACACTGACACACACACACACACACAGCGGTACACACTGACCCAAACACACACTTTGATGCACACTGGCCCACACACACAGTGATATACACTGACACACATACACACACACACACACACAGTGATACACACTGACCCATACACACACAGTGACACACAGTGACACACAAACACACACACACAGACACTCACACACACATAGTGACACACACTGACACGCACATTGGCACTGACACACACACACTGACACACACGCAAAGTGATAAACACTGACCCACACACACAGTGACACACACTGAAACACACATGGACACTGACCCTCACACACTCTCACCAGGTTCCTGATTGATTGAACTGTCTGTCACTCCCGGATTTGCGCTGGAGGCTGGCCGTTAGCTGCTGGTGTTCTGATTGGCTGACACGGCTGTCAGTCAGATACCTTAGCCTCTGATTGGCTCATCCGCTGTCAGTCAAAGTGCGGAGACCAGTCATTGGTGGACGTGGTTGTCAGGACGTGAGCGGCAATTCTGATTGGATGATTCGGGCATTCGTCGATCTGGCCTCTGATTGGCTGATGCGGTCAGTTAGCAATCCAGTCTCTGATTGGCTGAGGCGGTCAGTTAGCAATCCAGTCTCTGATTGGCTGAGGCGGTCAGTTAGCAATCCAGTCTCTGATTGGCTGCGGCGGTCAGTCAGCAATCCAGTCTCTGATTGGCTGAGGCGCTGATTTAGTGATCTCGCTCTGTGATTGGCTGAGGCGGTGATTTAGTGATCCCACTCTGTGATTGGCTGAGGCGGTGATTAGTGATCCCGCTCTGTGATTGGCTGTCAGTTTTCTTTCTTCATTAATTGAATAATTGATGTGAGCGGATATTTCACCGCGATCCTGATCTGCTCCCTGAATTTGGATTGAGTCAACGCATAAATAAATGTGTTTGTGCAGCAATTTATATCCCGCAACATTATTCCGACATTTTGACATGTGTATTCAGGAAGAGTGAGGGAAATTGATCCTTTCACTTTAAAATAGATAAAAAATATAACAGTCACGGCCCAGAGGAGAATGAAAGCTCCGGATATGCTGAAGAGTAAAATCATTGACTTCCTTCTGCTCTCCATCTCGGGGTCTCTGCGATTCTCTCCCTGACTCTGAGCCCTCAGTTCCTTCCGGACTCGACTGTTCACCAAAATGTGTCTGACTGTCAGAGCGTTAATCACCAGGATTAAACCGAATGGGAGCAATGGAGTTAAAACCTTATCAAAGCAGGAAAATAAAACCCAGCCAGGATCAGTGAAATAGTTTGTCTTTGTCTGACAGCCCCACGGGACATTGTCCATTATCCACGCAGGTTCATATGTAAAGTACCAGGGGATGTTTTTCACAGAGAGCAGGATGCCGGTTGTTGCCAGAACCACAGCCGCAGTTTTCCCGGTGCAATATTTAGTTTTCAGTTTCTGGCAGCAAATGGCCACAAATCGATCAAAGGAGAAAATGATGGTGAACCAGACTGAACAGTCTATGGCTACAGACAGCAGGACACCGCGAACACGACACACAGAGGTGAGGAACAGAAAACTCAGCGGGAAATAGTAATAATTTATGTAGATGAGAATGGAGTGAATGATGATGAAGAGTGCATCCACCGCTGCCATGGCCACCAGGTAGCGAGTGGTGCAGGCGGAGAGGCCACACTTTCCCCGACTCAGGATCACAATTCCCAGTAAATTAACTGTCAGTGAAAAAGGGACAAGAGCCGGGAAATTAGTGAGTGAACATTCTCCATGTGTGAACCGAAAGTAAGGAGAGAATTTCAGCATCAATCCAATGGGGTTCCCGGGGTGGCGGTGTTGTTGGAGGAGTTGTGTTAGAAATTAACATTGCAGATTGGAAAGTAGCCAATGTAACACCACTGGTTAAGTAGGGACTGGGGGACAGGAAGCTGTGAATTACACATCCCTCACTTTGATGGAGCAAATCTGCAAATTCTGATCATTCAAATATTTCAGAGAGATGGCATTTCTCATCTGATTTGTTTTCCAGGATTAATTCAGACTGGACGGGTTTCCCAATTAGACCCAAAGTGGACAGAGACAGAATCTGCAATCCCTTTCTGCACCCAATTATCAGACCCCACCCCGGATTGAACACGTCTCTGGACTGGACAGCTGGTGAAGTTGGAAGTCAATTCAGGATTTTTCTATTGAACTTCCCCTCTCCAAATTTATTTCCCATTCTGACTCTCCCCCGCAGCTCTTCAGCTTCTAATTTAAAGATTATACCCTCTGTCTGTCTCTTTCTTTCCCTTCTTCTCTCCCTCTGTCTTTGCCTTCTCCTTTGCTTCCCGAGATATCTCTTCCTGAACTCTTCTTCTCTCCGACCAGCTTTATTCCCCTCTATCTGGATTTCTCGCTTATCCAGTGCGTTTCCATTCTTCATCCACATTAAAACTTTACTCCTTATCTCCCTATCGCTCTCCAATTGTTCTCTCTCCCCTCCTGTTTCTCCCCATATCTCTCTATCCCACCCCAGTATTGCTCTCTCCATCTTGCTTTCTCCCCATTTCTGTTCACCTCCCTCCAGAATCTCTCCCTCTCACTTTCCAGCTTTCTTTGTGGGGCTTTCAAGCACAGCATGATCCCCTGGGCAGCACTGTGACCACATCCAGAGAGGACAAAGTGGATGGGTGGGGGGGGGGGGGGCGGGGGGAGAAATGTCATTCCCTTGGCCTAGCGCTTGGTGTAATCCTCCACCCAGCGCCACGTGAATTCTGAGTTTGGATACATATCCCCTCAGTGACAGAAAGAGATAAACTCCCCTCTTTAAACTGGGAACAAGCTGTGTCCATTCCTGTCGTAGACTTTTTAAAATATTAATTACTAAATTAATCGATTTATTGATTTTTTGATCTTATTGATTGATTTCTGTAAATGAGTAATCTCAGGGCTCTGACTGAGGCTATTCTCCAGAGACAGGAAGCTGGGCACTGACTCCTAACTGAAGACCCCCAGATAATGTGATTCTTCCCACCCCCTCACAGCAATATGATTTGTGATTATTGGCAGTGTGGGTCAGAAATATTGCATCACTCCTTTCAACACAGTGCACATGAAAGAGAGGGAAAGAAGCCGAGATATGGACAGAAATAGGAAGTTAGAAGGAGGGATAAGATTTTGATATATTTTGTGTATAAGATTTTGATGGGTATAGATAGAGTGAATGCACGCAGGCTTTTTCCGCTGAGGCGAGGGGAGAAAAAAACCAGAGGGCGTGGGTTAAGGGTGAAAGGAGAAAAGTTTAAAGGGGATATTAGGGGGGGGAGGGCTTCTTCACGCAGAGAGTGTTGGGAGTGTGGAATGCGCTGCCCACAAAGAAACCATTAACATTAACATTTAAGAAAAACTTGGACGGGTTCATGGATGAGAGGGGTGTGGAGGGATATGGTCCAAGTGCAGGTCAGTGGGACTAGGCAAAAAATGGTTCGGCACAGACAAGAAGGGCCAGAAGGCCTGTTTCTGAGCTGTAATTTTCTATGGTTCCATTTTTCTATGGATGGAGTAAGAGGTGGTGAGTGTTGTTGCAAAGACTTGGCCCTAGATAAGAATATCCATCTTTACAATGAGAGAGAGCGATCGTGACAGGAGGAGAAAAGAGAACGAGGGGGTGGAGCACAGACAGAGGGAGGCCCGAGGGGAGTGGAAGGTCAAAGCAGAGGTGGTGATCGAGGGAGAGCATTTGAGAGAGACAGGATGTGAGAGACTCCAATGTGTGGTCACTCGCTGCAGCTCCACTCAAACCCTGTCAGATAGTCTGGGAGGATTTAAAAAGTGTATTGAAGAAATCAGCAGCCCCTTCCCAAACTGAAAGAGGGAGTTGAGCGACTTCTAGTGACTGAGAGGGGACAGGGGGTGGGCAGGGTGGAGCAGGGCTGGCATTTTAATTCCGGTTTCGAAGATTCTCTCTGTGGATCTCTCTCTTTCTCCATTTCAGTGTTTCTGTCTGACTGGAAGAAATGGAGGGAAGGAAAGAGTGAGAGAGAATGAGGAGAACCAAGAATGAGAGGTTATAGAATAATAGAATCAGACAGTGCAGAAGAGGCACTTCAGCCCACCCATCGTGTCTGCACCGATACATTAGAAATACTTGAAATCCCATCTCTCAGCACTTGGCCCAGTGATGATGTGCCAAGTGCTCATCCAGATACCTTTTAAAGGATGTGAGGCAACCCACCTCTACCACCATCCCAGGCAGCGCATTCCAGAGCATAACCACCCTCGAGGTAAAAAAATATTTTCTCACCCACCTCCCCCCCCCCGACCCCCAAACCTCCTTACCCCCACCGTGAACCTACGTCCACTCGTGACTGACCCTTCAGATCAGGGGAACAGTTGCTCTTTATCCACTCTGTCCATGGCCCTCATAATCTTGTACACCTCGATCAGGCCGCCCCTCAGTCTTCTGTGCTAAAACGTTAATAACCCATGCCTGTGCAACCTCTTTTCATAATGTAGATCTTCCATCCAAGGCAGCATCTTGGTGAATCTCCTCTGCGCCCCCTCCAGTGCAATCACATCCTTCCTATAATGTGGCGACCAGAACGGCACACAGTACTCTAGCTGGGGCCTCACCAAAGTTCTATACAATTCCAAGATTACTTCCCTGCTTTTGTAATATATGCCTTGATTGATAAAGGCAAGTGTCCCATATGCCATTTGCACCCCTCTACGAACATGCACTTCTGCTTTTAAAGATCTGTGGTCAAATACGCCAAGGGCACATTCTGCCATAGATCTTCCTGGAGTCCGAACATTGATTGAGTACTTCCTTGTTAAATGATTCCTTCCCAAGTGTATCAGCTCACACTTTTCAGGGTTACAATTATCTGGGTGAGTACTTACCATTAAACGGTGTAAAACACACTCCACACTGATAAATGCACCTTGTGCAATCTGGCTGCAGAACATGTCTTAAAAGGTTGTCTCAGTGTTAAGAGAGAGTTTAATCTTTCAAGGGAAGTGAAGGGAATTCTCCAGACTTCGGACAATGCACACAGACAGAGTGGTAGCTGTCTGAGACTTTTCGTTGGGTGCAGTGGTGGAAGGGGCTCACAGCAGGTGTGAGGAAGGGGGCAGGAGAAGGTATGTGTCTCATTTGATTAGTTTCACACTGCAGCTGCTGTGGGGTCTTGCTGTGCACACACTGTCCTGGGCCCTTTGCCTGCCTTGAAACAATGATCAACCTCTCTGAAAATAGTTCACTGACTGAATCACAGAAACCCTACAGTACAGAAAGAGGCCATTCGGCCCATCGAGTCTGCACCGACCACAATCCCAACCAGGCCCTATCCCCATATCTCTACATATTTTACCCACTAATCCCTCTAACCGACGCATTTCAGGACACTAAGGGGCAATTTTCTAGCATGGCCAATCAACCTAACATGCACATCTTTGGACTGCAAAGAAGGTTCCAAAGCCTTGAATATAATAAAGCTTAAACTTGAAAAATGGGACTGAGGGAGTTCATGAACACTTTCTGCAGAGGACTGAGGCTGCCTATAGGATCTTACTGTGTGACCAACATTCCAGCTTCAGTCTGTACATTAAAACAAGAAACATACACAGAAAATAATTATCATAAATTCGTAACTGAATTTTGAAACTGCCACTTTGCTTTGGATCTTTCTGTGCACAAGTACCATCAGCAATCTCTAAATTAACAGCAGTGAGGTCAGATTAAAAATTAATCTCATCACTGTAAATAATTTTTGATGGCCTGCAATTAAAGTTCTTTAACTAGAAGCGGGTGTAATTGTGGAATAAAAAAATGTGTCTGAGGCAGAGAGATAAATGTGAGGGTGAAATGAAATGCACATGGTTCTATTTGAATACAGTTTGCTGTGGTGGTGATTGTCGGCGTTCTCGCTCTCTGTCTGGTGTTGCGAAGCTGAGTTTGTGAAGTGTGATCCCTTAAAAGCTGTTTTATGTCCCTTTAAAGTTGGACTTGTGTCAATACTTGGAGGTTAAAATGCACGTCCAGACAGAGTACCAAGACTGCAAGATTTGTGGCAAAGACCAAGCATCAAAGTTGCCTTAGTAACATGTTTTGAAGGCTTTTGAATTTTGCGTTCAGCCTATCAGTACAAAGAAGACACTCAGCTATCAGGGAATTATCAACTGTTAATTTATTGTTGTTGACAAGATCAGATCAATCCTTGTGCAAGAAAAGTCATAGGTCATCACATGTACAAAAACAGGAGATCAACTGCCTGTCTGCAGTTCAACTGAAGGGCTGCCACCTCTCAAAGCCCAGAGAGGGAAAGAGCAGCTCTGTCCAGCTTTGAATATCACTTAATAGACCTCTCCATCTATCGAGCTGAACCAGAAATAACTTGCAGGAAGCGTAATACAAAGACGAACGCCAAATATTTTCCAAAGACTCAAAACATAGTTGTATACATTTTTGCGAGTGACTAAATTTGGTCCTTTTTTCTGTTAATGAATGTCCTTGCGTTTATTTGAACAGCATTCCAGTAGAATCTGACTTTAATCAAAATGTTACTTCTTTAACTAAAGTTCCCTGTGGGTTAAATAATTAAATTGTTAATTGTTCACTTCAAGTGAGTGTCAGATATTTCTGTTAAGTAACCTCTAAATGTTAATGAAGAACAGTTCACACTTTCCCACACACCTTTCACAGATTACAAAGCAAGGTGTTCCTCTTCGGGAATTTGGCGTGGCTTGTTAAAAGGGCATCAACCTCTGTCTCATGACACTGTCTCTCTGTATGTCTCTGTATCTCCATTGTGTGGCTGGTGAGAGAGTGGGGAGACAGGCTGTGGAAGGGCTGATATTACAGAATGTGGGAGTGAGAGAGAAAAAGGAGGAATAGGTTAAACAAGAGGGAGAAATAGCTGTACATTGTGGAGTTGGGTTGGAGGGAAAATGGCACAGGATTTGGGGGTAGAGGTTTTCCTGTCTGCAGTCACTGCTGATGTCCCTGTCACATCTTTCAACGAATTGTGATGTTCAAACACTCCAATCCTGAGACAGTCTGTTTTGAAATGTATCCTGAGGAAATGAACAGCTTCTTCCCGATTGAGGTTTAAGGAAACGTAGAAACATAGAAAAACTACAGCACAAAACAGGCCCTTCGGCCCCACAAGTTGTGCCGAACATATCCCGACCTTTTAGGCCTACCTATAACCCGCCATCCTATTAAGTCCCATGTGTTCATCCAGGAGTCTCTTAAAATACCCTATTGAGTTTGCGTCCACCACCACTAACGGCAGCCGATTCCACTCGCCCAGCACCCTCTGTGTGAAAAACTTCCCCCTAACATTTCCCCTGTACCTGCCACGCCCCCCCCCCACCCCCCGCCCACCCCAGCACCTGAAACCTGTGTCCTCTCGTAGCAGCCATTTCCACCCTGGGAAAAAGCCTCTGAGAGTCCACCCGATCTATGCCTCTCAACATCTTATATACCTCTATTAGGGCTCCTCTCATCCTACGTCTCTCCAAGGAGAAAAGACCGAGCTCCCTCAGCCTATCCTCATAAGGCATGCCACTCAATTCAGGCAACATCCTTGTAAATCTCCTCTGCACCCTTTCAACCTTTTCCACATCCTTCCTGTAATGAGGCGGCAAGAACTGAGCACAGTACTCCAAGTGGGGTCTGACGAAGGTCTTATATAGCTGCATCATTATCCCGCACTCCTAAACTCAATCCCTCGATTGATAAAGGCCAGCATACCATCCGCATTCTTAACCACCTCCTCCACCTGCGGGGCCGATTTTAGAGTGCTTTGGCCCCGGATCCCAACGTCCTTCTGATCCTCTACAGTACTAAGAGTCTTTCCCTTTATAGTGTACTCCTTCATCCCATTTGACCTTCCAAAATGGACCACTATGCATTTATCTGGGTTGAAGTCCATCTGCCACTTCTCCGCCCAGTCTTGCATCCTATCTATGTCCCTCTGTAACTTTTGACATCCCTCCAGACTATCCACAACCCCACCAACCTTCCTTCCTCATCCAGGTCATTTATGAAAATGACAAACAGCAAGGGTCTCCACTTGCCTACTGGGCTGGGCGATGTGGAAACATTGCTGCCCGTGGGATCCTGCTGTGCACCAATGACCTGCAGCACATACAGAACTGCAAATGGTAACCACACAACTTAAAAGGCAAATTAGCTTAGTGATGATAAAGCACATGGAACGGAGGAGAGGATAAAAATCAAATCCCTGGCCTTGGCAAATACTTGTTCTCAATCCCTGTGTCCTGTTTACGTTTTTAGACAGGGTGGTGGGGTTTGGAGGTTTATTCATTTTTGGGCGGAGTGGGTAGGGAAGGTGGTTGAATATCTCGGTCTCTGTCATTACAACCTTTCCTCTTTCAACCATCCATTTGCTTCAATGTTGCATCTTGTAATTAATGTAAAATACAATCCCATTGTGAATTGTGGTCTTTTTATTGTTGTGGGGTGTATGAAGGGTGTGCGGGCGGGTCAGAGGGTGGGGAACAGTGGCTCTCTTTTCCTCTCGCCCCTTCTATCCGTGTGTGGGACGTTTTGGGGCTGGAAAGGACAGTTATGTTTGCCTGGCGTGGGGAGAATTCTGTTTTTTTGTCCCCATGGTTTAATGCATCCTCTGTGACTATGCCTCAATTCAAGGCCTAATCTCAGGGCCCTCAGGGTGCCTTTTCCATTCGCTTCATTCCGAAATGTTTCTGTGTTTAATTGGATGATATCAGTGGTTAAAGAAACCTACAGCACGCAATTTAATGCATTTCACCCAGGATGTAATTTCCGGTTTTCCAACTCTCTCACCCAACGTTCTCGTTAGGCTGTGTTACAGTGAGGGAGAGAGGTGGAAAATAGGGAGGATGCAGAACAGAGAGAGAGAAAGAAGCCTGAGAGGCAGGGAGAGGTGAGAAGAAAAAGTGTCGCTGTCGGGGTGGGGGAGGGGAATGTGGTTATGGGGTCCTCATCTCTACCATTAGTTTATAGTTGGCTAATTATCAAATGTAAGATCTTGATTTCCCCCTCCCCCCCCCCCCCCCAATTCCATGATCACTTTAGCCCCGAGAGCTATATCTAATTTATTCTTGAAATATCAGAACGCCTGTGGTTTCGACACATTCACCACACTCTGACTGAAGAAATTTCTCCTCACCTCAATTCTAAAAAGATTTACCCCTTATCATCAAACTATGACTGCCAGTTCAGGGCACCCCACCATTGGAAACATTCTTTCTGAATCTACCCTGTCTAATCGTCTTAGAATGTTATATGTTTCTATGAGATCCCTTCTCACTCTGCTAAACTCCAGTGAATATAATCCTAACCGAATTAGTCTCTCATCATATGACAGACTGTCATCCCAGGAAGCAGCCTGGAAAACCGTTACTGGACATCTTCTACAGCAAGGACATCCTTCCTCTGGTAAGGACACCACAACTGAAGAAAAAACTCCAGGAGTGGCCTCTCCAATACGTTGTTCCAAGTGCAGCAAGCAATCCTCAACCCTATATAGAAAACCTCTCGCTATGAAAATCAACAGAGCATTTGCCTTCCTTCCTGCCTGCTGTACCTGCCTGGTTCCTTGCAGTGAATGACACATGAGGAGACCAATGTTTTGATGAGTATCCACATAACTCAATTTACATCCATTCAAGTATCAGCTTGTCACAGAATCATAGAAACCCTCCAGTGCAGAAAGGGGCCACCTGGCTCAGCGAGTCTGCACAGACCACAATCCCACCCAGGCCCTATCCCCATATCCCTACACATTTACCCACTAATCCCTTTAACCTACGCATCTCAGGACACTAAGGGGCTATTTTTATAGCATGTCCAATCAACCTAACCCACATATCTTTAGACTGTGGGATGAAACCGGAGCACCCGGAGAAAACCCATGCAGACATGAGGAGAATGTGCAAACTCCACAAAGACAGTGACCCAAGCCGGAAATCGAACCCAGGTCCCTGGAGCTGTGAAGCAGCAGTACTAACCACTGTGCTACCGTGTCTTCCTAATATTCCAGCCAAAGTCGATGTCCTCACAGTGATCCACATTAAACTGCATCTGCCATGCGTCTGACTACATCCTCAGCCTTTCCAAATCACGCTGAATATTCTCTGCATCCTCCTCACGGCACACGGCACCCCAGACCGTGACCCCCCCCCCCCACCACCACCCCCCCACCACCCCCCCCCCCCCACCCCCCCGCCATCCCCCGACCCACCCAAATTTATATCATCTGCAAATTTGGAGATGATGCATTCAGTTTTCCCTTCTGGAAAAATAAATAAACCACATTCACTGGTTCCCCTCGCTCAACTCCTCCAGTTCCATCCTCAAATAAATCCAAGCAATTCTAAGCATGATTTCCCTTTTGTAAATCCATGTTGCTTTTGTCTAATAATGCCACTGCCTTCCAACTGCCGAGTTACTAAATTCTAGAAATTGTCTCTTGCAACTTCCCCAGGACCGATGTCAGGCTCACTAGTCTATCGTTCTGTGTTTTATCTCTATATCCAGGTCGAAATATCACCTTCCTCCAATTTGTAGGAACGAGTCCAGAGTCCAATACGAAATTGGGAAAATAACCATCGCTGGATTCACTATTCCTAGGGCAGTTCCTGAATTATTCTGGGACGAATGATATCAGGATCTGGAGATTTATCCACCTTCAATCCCATGAATTTCCCCAAAAACATTTCTCCTCCAAAGTAAATTTGCTTCATCTCCTCACTATAACTTGTTCCTCTCAGAAATGCTGGTGCGTTATTCATGTCTTCCTTTGTGAAGATCGAAGAAAAATACAAGTTAAGTCCTCGGCTATTACTTTGTTCCCCGTTATGGGGTCTCCCATTTCTGACAGCAAAGATCCAACTTTTGTCAATCTTTTTTCTCTTTCCATACCGATAGACATTTTTGAAATTCAGTTGTTATAATCCCCGCGAGCTTACATTCATCCTCATTATTCCTTTCTTAATCAATCCCTTGCTCCTGCTTTGCAGAATTTGGGGAAAGACTCTCACTCACGTCCTCCCAAAAGGCTGGATTGTTAAACAGCGATTGTGCTACTGAGGGTGAATCCGTGATGTGTTTTAGCTTTTCACTAATTCACTACAATTGTATTTTAAGTCTTGCTGCTACCACAATGCAGTGTGATTGTGGTATCTTGCTGTGCAGGATGTCCTGCAGGATTTCTGAAATGGCCCAGAAACACTTTTGTTTCCTCAGAAACCCTCTACCCTTCCTGCTGCTGACTTTAATCGATGCACCTTGGATAGTGACCCCTCTGCTAAGGCGAAAAAGTTTCTAATTAACTATCTTATCTATATCCCTCATAATTTTCTACACCTCAATGATGGACACATCCAGGGTTAATTGTTCAGAGGAAAGCAACACCAGCCTTACCAGACACTCTTCACTGCAGAAACACTGCAGCCCAGGCAACATCAAGGGGAATGTCCTTTTAGTCCCTTCCAGGCAATCGCATCCTCTTTCTAGTGAGACCACCAGAACTCCTCACAGTACTTCAGCTGAGGACAAATGAGCGTTTGATACAGCTCCATCATACCCTTCCTGCTCCTATATTCTACACGTCGGCTAATAAAGGCAACAATCATGTGTGCCTTCTGAAATATCTGATCATCAGACGTTAACCACAGGATTGGAAAGTAATATACAATTTATGTTATATTGTGTTTGAAACAGGAAATAAACAACAATCCAAAGATCAATCATCAAGTCACAACCTGAACAGTGTCAACATAAGTAACTGAACCAACTCTATTAGAGGAAAACAATAACAAGTAACAAAGACTCTGATAAAGAGTCGGTAACATATATTCCAAAATTAACATCATTCTTGAGAGATTTCATGCATTATTTAGCAATTATCAGGAATGTTACATGGGATTAGTATGATAGATGTGAGACACTTGACTTTCTAAATGACTTTAGTAAGTTACGGCTTAACAGACTTGAGAAATCTGAGAGCAAGTGGAGTTAAAGGACCAGCAGCAGAATGACTAGAAGCTGGTTACAAAGACACAACACAGGCAGTGGGAGTTAAAGGGATTTACTCTGATTGCTGGAAGGTGAGAAGTGGTTTTCCACAAGGATCAGCGCTGGGATCACTGACCTTCACCATTTACATCAACAATATGGAATCAAGAAGCAAAATTATCATTTTAAAATTTACAAACCAATCCAAACTGAGAATGAGAATAACCAGAGTGGACAAACGCACCTAAATGCAGTAACACATTAATAATAACGTATAAACCAGAAAATTCGGTATTCGAATTGTAAATTAATTTCACCACAGCTAATTATCAGGTTCTGCAATTTGATCTGAATAATACGTTTTTCAGTTACTCCATAGAACATAGAACACTACAGCGCAGTACAGGCCCTTCGGCCCCTGATGTTGCGCCGACTTGTGAAAAAAATCTAAAGCCCATCTAACCTACACTATTCCAATATCATCCATATGACTATCCAATGACCATCTGGCTAACTTGTAACTCTCAAGCGCCCTAACTGAATCTTCATGTCTCATCTTTACATAAGTCTCCTTCTTTCTCGTCACAAGAGATTCAACTTCTTTAGTAAACCACGGTTCCCTCGCTCGACCACTTCCTCCCTGCCTGACAGGTACATACTTATCAAGGACATGCAGTAGCTGTTCCTTAAACAAGCTCCACATTTCAATTGTGTCCATCCCTTTCAGTTTCCTTCCCCACCCTATGCATTCTAAAACTCTCCTAATCGCATCATAGTTTCCTTTCCCCCAGCTATAACTCTTGCCCTTCGGTATATACCTATTTCTTTCCATCGCTAAAGTAAACGTAACAAAATTGTGGTCACTATCACCAAAGTGCTCACCTACCTCCAAATCTAACAACTGGTCTGGTTGATTAGCCAGTACTATATCCAATGTGGCCTCACCTCTTATTGGCCCATCTACATACTGTGTCAGGAAACTCTCCTGCACACATTGGACAAAAACTGACCCATCTAAAGTACTCGAACTATAGCGTTTCCAGTCAATATTTGTAAAGTTAAAGTCCCCCATAACAACTACTTTCGCTCCTATCCAGAATCATCTTTGCAATCTTTTCCTCTACATCTCTGGAACTTTTCGGAGGTCTATAGAAAACTCCCAACAGAGTGACCTCTCCTTTCCTGTTTCTGAACTCAGCCCATACTCCGTCAGTAGACGAGTCCTCATCAAACGTCCTTACTGCCACCATAATACTGTCCTTGACTAACAATGCCACACTTCCCCCTCTTTTCCCTGTATGAATCAAGTGTCTGAATGCTTTCGAGGAGTTTGGGGGGTTGCAGCGATTTGGTTCACAAATCGCTTGAAGCAGCAACACAGTTTATGCAGGAACATAACAATCAGGATAAAAACATTGGAGTCATTTCCAGATTAATGGAAATGTGAACAAATCACAAAATGTTTGACAAACAATCACAGAATACTGCAAGTAAGTTATTTGGTTGCTTAAATATCAGGAAAAGCTGAAGCCTGTTTCCTTTCAATATAAAACCAATATCGGGAACTTTCACATCATACAACGGCCACCAAACATCATTAGAACAAAATTTCTTCCTATTTTCAAAATGTTCCAAATATAAAAGACCGAGACAGATCCATAGAATGGACAACTCACTCACCAATTTAAAAAAACATTTATTTAAAATTGAACCAACTTATTTAATTCCAGTTCTTTTCCTAAAAAAAATATAATTCTACATGGACAGATTGTGCAATGGACAGATGGATACTTCGATTAGATAGTTCACTCAGGTGAAAGAACCCAAATCAGTACAATTATACACTGAAAAATATACCCTGTAACACTTGTTCACTGGTGTCAGATATTCCGCTCTGGTTGGTGACCCACGAACAAAGTTCGATTTTTATGCTTACTGCCATGAAATGTTATTTCAGAGAGATCACCTTTACTGAGGTCCAATCTAACAATGCATAAGATTCCACTCAATATAATAACTTCATGGATCAGAGCCTATGAATTACATGCAGAGGTTTGTCAGGTGAAGAAAAAAGGATCAATACCATAGAGATATTAGATACCATTGGATTTAAGTAACTTACATTGTTCATCTGGTGTCTGTATAACAGTGACAATGAGATCAACTTGGAACAATTTCAGACAGAGTTTAAAATCAGTGAGCCGCTCACACACAGATTTACACAACCTCAATGGTTACAGTCACTTACCAGGAATACCAATAATGGCAATGATTGGGTAGATTATTTTCTCAGCTATATTTACTGGATACAGCATTTTCAGTGTGAAGTGATGTGTCCCTTCGTGCTGCTGGCAGTCTCTCTGTTTTAAACTCTGAATCAATATATTCCCAAAGCCTTTAACTTATACACTGCAGAATCACCTCAGGGACATTGAAGTAGCAACACGGTTTAAAGATTTTTTAAAAATGAACAAACAGATTACGACATTGAGTTCAGTGATGAATCATGTTTATCTTTAGATAGAGTTAACTCTTTCCAAACACTGGATTCTGCTGAACACATTTATCAACTAATAACACGTGGACGCATGCTGTTCACTCAAAAACCATCAGTCCCATCTCTAAATCTCAGATTGTTTCAGTGATATCTGTCACTGGACTGTGACATTGCAGTAATTGAATTTCAAATGTTACCCTGTCACTCTCTCTCTATTCAACTGTGGACCTTCCGTGATGTGAATTAAGTGGGCTATGGGTGAGTATAGATTGCAAAATCCTGTTAATCAATAAACTGGAACTATTTAACCTGCAGATAAATTAATTTTACACCTGAATTTAATGCAGCTCCTCAAACAGAAGAAAACATTTGGAAACAATGGAAAGTCTCGGAAAATTCAGGCCCTGCAGCAGATACAAACACACCACATCTGAGAGCAGTAAATATGCAGATTGAAAGGTGACAAGCAATGCACAGGCACCAACTGATACTGGCCCCACATCTGATACACAGTCTTATACTGGGAAAAAAATGTGTCGAGTTGTGGAGAGAGAGAGAGAGAAAGAGAGAGCGACGACCTGTGAATGTGGAAGAGATTATGGGGAAGAAGATATTGTGAGAGGAATGGTGTTCATAATAGTAACTTAAACTTAGAGGAAAGACAGCTCCATCATAAATGATCCGGTGCTGTGTTCACATTAAATAGATCAGCTGGAATACTGTGTCCTGTTCTGCGTCACAAACTTTAGACATGATGTGATGATATTGGCAAGTGAAATGGAGGAGAAGGTCCAACAGGGAAGAGCCAACTGTGGTGAGAGAGAGGGAGACAAATGAGGTGAGTAAGTGAGAGAATGAGAGAGAGAGAGGTGCGTGTACGTGCTCATTATTTTCTACACCTCAATGACGTACACATCCAGGGTTCAGTATTCTAAGGAAAGCAACCCGAGGCGAACAAGACTCTCTTCACTGCGAAAACAAAGCATCCCAGACAACATCATGGGGAATCTCCTTTGAGTTAGTTCCAGGGCACTCAATCCTCCTTCTAGTGAGGCCACCAGCACTGCTCACAGTAATTCAGCTGAGGACAAATGAGTGTTTGCTATAACTCCAACGTAACCTTCCTAAAAATGATTTGGAGGAAAATGGATCTGGATTCATTCATAAGTTTGTGGACGACACGAAGGTTTGAGGATTTTAGGGATAGTAATGAGGACCATCAGAGGATACAGGTGGATATAGATCAGTTGGAGCCTTGGGGGGAGAGATGGCAGATGGAGATTATTTCGGACAAATTTGAAGTAATGCATTTTGGAAGATCTAAGACAGATAGGAATTATACAGTAAATGGCAGAACCATTCAGAGTACTGAGAGGCAAAGGGATCTGGGTCTACAGGTACACAGGTCACTGAAAGTGGCAATGCAGGTGGAGAAGGTAGTCAAGAAGGTGCACGGCATGCTTGCGTAAGTTTAAATCTCATGGGATCCAGGGTGAGGTAACTGAATGGATACAAAATTCGCTTCTTGACAGAAGCCAGAGGGTGGTTGAGTGTGTCACATAGAACATAGAACATAGAACAGTACAGCTCCATACAGGCCCTTTGGCCCTCGATGTTCTGCTGAGCTTTGTCCGAAACCAAGATCAAGCGATGCCACTCCCTACCATTCTGGTGTGCTCCATGTGCCGATCCAATAACCGCTTGAAAGTTCCTAAAGTGTCCGACTCCACTTTCACAGCAGGCAGTCCATTCCACACCACAACCACTCTCTGAGTAAATAACCTACCTCCTACATCCCTCAAAGAACAAAGAACAGTACAGCACTGGAAACAGGCCCTTCGGCCCTCCAAGCCTGTGCCGCTCCTTTGTCCAACGAGACCAATCGTTTGTATCCCTCCATTCCCAGGCTGCTCATGTGACTATCCAGGTAAGTCTTAAACGATGCCAGCGTGCCTGCTTCCACCACCCGACTTGGCAGCGCATTCCAGGCCCCCACCACCCTCTGTGTAAAAAACGTCCCTCTGATATCCGAGTTATACTTCGCCCCTCTCAGCTTGAGCCCGTGAGCCCTCGTGATCGTCACCTCCGACCTGGGAGAAAGCTTCCCACTGTTCACCCTATCTATACCCTTCATAATCTTGTACACCTCTATTAGATCTCCCCTCATTCTCCGTCTTTCCAAGGAGAACAACCCCAGTCTACCCAATCTCTCTTCATAGCTAAGACCCGCCATACCAGGCAACATCCTGGTAAACCTTCTCTGCACTCTCTCTAATGCCTCCACGTCCTTCTGGTAGTGCGGCGACCAGAACTGGACGCAGTACTCCAAATGTGGCCTAACCAGCGTTGTCTACAGCTGCATCATCAGACTCCAGCTTTTATACTCTATACCCCGGCCAGAATGGCAAGCATACCATATGCCTTCTTCACCACCTTCTCCACCTGTGTTGCCACCTTCAAGGATTTGTGGACTTGCACACCTAGGTCCCTCTGTGTTTCTATACTCCTGATGACTCTGCCATTTATTGTATAACTCCTCCCTACATTATTTCTTCCAAAATGCATCACTTCGCATTTATCCGGATTAAACTCCATCTGCCACCTCTCCGACCAATATTCCAGCCTATCTATATCCTGCTGCATTGCCCGACAATGCTCTTCGCTATCCGCAAGTCCAGCCATCTTCGTGTCATCCGCAAACTTGCTGATTACACCAGTTACACCTTCTTCCAAATCATTTATATATATCACAAATAGCAGAGGTCGCAGTACAGAGCCCTGCGGAACACCACTGGTCACAGACCTCCAGCCGGAAAAAGACCCTTCGACCACTACCCTCTGTCTCCTATGGCCAAGCCAGTTCTCCACCCATCTAGCCACGTCTCCTTGTATCCCATGAGCCTTAACCTTCTTAATCAACCTGCCATGTGGGACTTTGTCAAATGCCTTACTGAAATCCTATGTCCCCCACCATGAACCTTATTGTTATTGCCCCAAGTAACAGCTACATCGACCCAAGGAAATAGTCTCTGAATGTCCACTCTACCTATCCCCCTCATCATCTTATTACCCTCCATTAAGTCGCTTCTCATCTTCCTCCGCTCTAAAGAGAAAAGCCCTAGCTCCCTCAACCTTTCCTATAAGACCGACACTGCAAACCAGGCACCATCCTGGTAAATCTCATTTGCATTCTTTCCAATGCTTCCACATCCTTCTTATACTGAGGTGACCAGAACTGCACACAATATTCCAAATGTGGTCTCACCAAGGTCCTGTACAGTTGCAGCATAACCCCACGGCTCTTAAACTCAAACCCCCTGTTAATAAACGCTAACACACTATAGGCCTTCTTCACGGCTCTATCCACTTGAGTGGCAACCTTCAGAGATCTGTGGATATGAACCCCAGGATCTCTCTGTTCCTCCACATTCCTCAGAACCCTGTCGTTGATCCTGTAATCCGCATTCAAATTCAAATTCACCTCGCACTTATCAGGGTTAAACTCCATCTGTCATTTTTCGGCCCAGCTCTGCATCCTATCCATGTCTCTTTGCAGCCGACAACAGTCCTCCACCTCATCCATTGCTCCACCAATCTTGGTGTCATCAGCAAATTTACTGATCCACCCTTCAGCCGCCTCCTCCAAGTCATTGATAAAAATCACAAATAGCAGAGGGCCCAGCACTGATCCCTGTGGTAAACCGCTGCTTACTGGTCTCCAGTCTGAAAATTTTCCATCCACCACCACCCTCTGTCTTCTATGAGATATGATGTGGAGATGCCAGCGTTGGACTGGGGTAAACACAGTAAGAGTTTTAACAACACCAGGTTAAAGTCCAACAGGTTTATTTGGTAGCAAATGCAGTTATTCTATGAGATAGCCAGTTACTTATCCAATTAGCCAAATTTCCCTCCATCCCACACCTCCTTACTTTCTCCATGAGCCGACCATTGGGAACCTTATCAAACGCCTTACTAAAATCCTTGTATATGACATCAAATGCTCTATCTTCATCGACACACTTAGTTACCTCCTCAAAGAATGCAATCAAATTTGTGAGGCAAGACTTACCCTTCACAATTCCGTGTTGACTATCCCGGATTAAGCTGCATCTTTCCAAATGGTCATAAATCCTATCCCCCAGGACCTTTTCCATTGACTTACCAACCACCGAAGTAAGACTAAACGACCTATAATTACCAGGGTCATTCCTATTTCCTTTCCTGAACAGAGGAACAACATTCGCCACTCTCCAGTCCTCTGGCACGATCCCCGTGGACAGTGAGGACGCAACGTTCAAAGCCAAAGGCTCTGCAATCTCATCCATTGCCTCCCAACGAATCCTCGGATATATCCCATCTGGCCGAGAGGATTTATCGACCCTCAGGTTTTTCAAAATTGCGAATACATCTTCCCTCAGCACATCCACCTCCTCCAGCCTATCAGCCTGTATCACAGTCTCATCCTCATACATGTGGTGAACACTGAAGAAAAGTATTCATTCATCCCCTCTCCTATCTCTTCTGACTCCATGCACAAGTTACCACTACTGTCCTTGACCGGCCCTAACCTCACCCTGGTCATTCTTTTATTTTTCACATAAGAGTAAAAAGCCTTGGGGTTATCCTTGATCCAACCCGCTAACGACTTCTCATGTCCCCTCCTAGCTCTCTTAAGCCCTTTTCTCAGTTCATTCCTTGCGACCTTGTAACCCTCAAGCGACCCAACTGAACCTTGTTTTCTCATCCTGACATACGCTTCCTTTTTGCCTCTTGACAAGACATTCAACCTCTTTTGTGAACCATGGTTGTTTTTCAAACTGGAGGCCTGAGACCAGCGGTGTGCCTCAGGGTTCAGTGCTGGGTCCACTGTTGCTTGTCATTTATATTAATGATTTCGAGGAGTATATAGGAGACATTGATGCTAATTTTGCAGATGACACCAGGATTGGTGGCATAGTTGACAGTGAAGAAAGTTATCTCCGAATGCAACGGGATCTTGATCAATTGGGCCAGTGGGCTGACGAATGGCAGATGGAGTTTAATTTAGACAAATGCGAGGTGATGCATTTTGGTAGATTGAACCAGGGCAGGACTTACTCAGTTAGTGGTAGGGCGTTGGGGAGAGTTACAGAACAAAGAGATCTCGGGGTACATGTCCAAAGCTCCTTTAAAGTTGGGTCACAGGTGGACAGAATGGTGAAGAAGGCATTCAACATGCTTGGTTTCATTGCTCAGAACATTGAATACATGAGCTGGGACGTCTTGTTGAAGTTGTACAAGATATTCGTAAGGCCACACCTGGAATACTGTGTGCAATTCTGGTCACCCTATTATAGAAAGGATATTATTAAACTCGAAAGAGTGCAGAAAATATTTACTAGGATGCTACCGGGACATGATGGTTTGTGTGAGAAGGAGAGGCTGGATAGACTGGGACTTTTTTCTGTGGAGCGTAGGAGGCTGAGGGGTGATCTTATAGAGGTCTATAAAATAATGAGGGGCACAGATCAGCTGGATGGTCAATATATCTTCCAAAGATAGGGCAGTCTAAAACTAGAGGGCATAGGTTTAAGTTGAGAGGGGAGGGATACAAAAGTGTCCAGAGGGGCAATTTTTTCACACAGACGGTGGTGAGTGTTGAACAAGCTACCAGAGGTAGTAGTAGAGGCGGGTGCAATGTTGACTTTTAAGAAACATTTAGATAGTTACATGGATAAGATGGGTATAGAAGGATATGGGCCAAATACGGGTAAGTGGGACTAGCTTCTGGGTTTAGAAAAAGGGCAGCATGTACAAGTTGGGCCGAAGGGCCTGTTTCCATGTTGTAAACCTCTATAACTCTATGACTCTATATGCACGTGTGATTCTGATTGTGTATTAGTGTGCGAGAGAGTGTGTGTGTGTGTGTGTGTGTGTGTCTGTGTGTGTGAGAGAGAGAGAGAGAGAGAGAGCATGTATGTGTGAGGATGCAAGCGAGGGGGCGAGGGAGTGAGAGGCGGAGCAAGGCAGCGAGAAGCCAGATGAGAGAGGGAGTGAGAGACGGGGCATGAGAGGGAGAGGCATGGCGAGGGAATGAGAGACAGGCCGAGGGTTTGAGAAACGGGGCGAAGGATTGAGAGACGGGGTAAGGGAGGGAGAGACAGAGCGAGGGAGGGAGAGACGGGACAAGTGAGGGAGAGACATGGAGAGGGGGGAGAGACGGGTGAGGGAGGGAGAAATGGGGAAAGGTAGGGGAGACTGGGCGGGCGGGGGATGGAAGGGGGGAATGAGGGAGATAGGGGACGAGGGAGGGAGAGATGGGTCAATGGAGACAGTCCGAGTGAAATAGGGAGAGGTGGAGTGAGGGATGGAGAGACAGGGTGAGGGAAGGAGGGTGCATGAAAAAGAGTTACAGGCTTGCACAGGGAGAGAATGGTGGGATTAAAAGGTGGGGCAAATGAGAGAGAGACGGGGGATTGAGGGAGAGACGGGGCAAATGAGGGAGCGACGGGGCAAATGAGGGAGCGACGGGGCAAATGAGGGAGCGACTGGGCGAATGAGGGAGAGATGGGGTGAATGAGGGAGAGACGAGGTGAATGAAGGAGAGATGGGGCGAATGAGGGAGAGACCGGGTGAATGAAGGGGAGACGGGGTGAATGAGGGAATGACGAGGTGAATGAGGGAGAGATGGGGCGAATGAGGGAGAGACGGATTGAATGAGGGAGATACGGGGTGAATGAGGGGGAGACGGGGTGAATGAGTGAGTGATGGGGTGAATGAGGGAGAGACGGGGTGAATGAGGGAATGACGGGGTGAATGAGGGAGCGATGGGGTGAATGAGGGAGAGACGGGAGGAATGAGGAAGAGACGGGGTGAATGAAAGAGTGACGGGGCAAATGAGGGGGAGAAGGGGCGAATTAGGGAGAGGCGGGGGAATGAGGGAGAGACGGGGTGAATGAGGGAGTGATAGGGGGAATGAGGAATAGACGGGGTGAATGATGGGGAGACAGAGTGAATGAGGGAGTGACGGGGTGAATGAGGGAGTGACGGGGGGAATGAGGGAGAGACGGGGTGAATGATGGGGAGACAGAGAGAATGAGGGAGAGACGGGGCGAATGATGGGGAGACAGAGTGAATGAGGGAGAGATGGAGTGAATGAAGGGGAGACGGGGTGAATAAGGGAGAGACGGGGTGAATGATGGGGAGACAGAGTGAATGAGGGAGAGACGGGGTGAATGAGGGAGAGACGGGGGAATGAGGGGAGACGGGGGAATGAGGGAGTGACGGGGGGAATGAGGGAGAGACGGGGTGAATGAGTAAGAGACGGGGGGAAAGAGGGGAAGCTGGGGCGAATGAGGGAGAGACGAGGCAAATGAGTGAGAAACGGGGTGAATGAGGGAGAGACGGGGGAATGAGGGAGAGACGGGGTCATGAGGGGGAGATGGGGTGAATGAGGGAGCGACGGGGCAAATGAGGGAGAGACGGGGGAATGAGGGAGAGACGGGGGAATGAGGGGGAGATGGGGGAATGAGGGAGAGACGGGGCGAATGAGGGAGTGACCCAGAAATGAGCGAGAGATGGCGTGAATGAGAGAGAGAGAGACGGGGGAAATGAGGGAGAGTCGGAGTGAATGAGGGAGAGACAGGGCAAATGAGGGAGAGATGGGGGGAATGATTGAGAGATGGGGCAAATGAGGGAGTGACGGGGTGAATGAGGGAGAGACGGGGAAAATGGGGGAGAGACGGCGGAATGAGGGAGAGACGGGGGAATGAGGGAGAGACGGGGTGAATGAGGGAGAGACGGGGCGAATGAGAGAGAGATGGGGGAAATGAGGGAGAGACGGGGCGAATGAGGGAGAGACGGGGGGAATGATTGAGAGACAGGGCGAATGAGGGAAAGACGGGGTGAATGAGGGATGGACGGGGTGAATGAGGGAGTGACCCGGAAACGAGGGAGAGACGGCGTGAATGAGAGAGAGAGACGGGGGAATGAGGGAGAGACGGTGGGAATGAGGGAGATACGGAGTGAATGAGGGAGAGACGGGGCAAATGAGGGAGAGACGGGGCGAATGAGGGAGAGACGGGGAATGAGAGAGAGACGTGGCGAATGAGGGGGAGACGGGGGAATGAGGGAGAGATGGGGGGGGAATGAGGGAGAGACGGGGTGAATGATGGAGAGACAGGGGAATGACAGAGAGAAGGGGGCGAATGAGGGAGAGACGGGGTGAATGAGGGGGTGACAGAGTGGATGGAAGAGAGACGGGGGGAATGAGGGAGCGACGGGACGAATGAGGAAGAGACGGGGGAATGAGGGAGAGATGGGGGGAATGAGGGAGTGACGGGGCAAATGAGAGAGCGACGGGGCGAATGACGGAGAGACGGGGCGAATGAGGGAGAGACGGCGCGAATGAGGGAGGGACGGGGTGAACGAGGAGGAGACGGGGGAAATGAGGGGGAGACGGGGCCAATGCGCGAGTGACGGGGGAATGAGGGGGAGATGGGGGATTGGGGGAGAGACGGGGGGAATGAGGGGGAGACGGGGCGACTGAGGGAGAGACGGGTGAATGAGGGGGAGACGGGGTGAATGAGGGAGAGACGGGGCGAATGCGGGAGAGACGGGGCGAAGGAGGGAGTGGCGGCATGAATGAGAGAGAGACGGCGGAAATGACAGAGAGAGACGGGGGAATGAGGGAGAGATGGGGGAATGAGGGAGGGACGGGGCAAATGAGGGAGCGACGGGGCGAATGACAGAGAGACGGGGCGAATGAGGGAGAGACAGCGTGAATGAGGCAAGGACGGTGTGAACGAGGGGGAGACGGGGGGAATGAGGGGGTCACGGGGCGAATACGGGAGTGACAGGGGAATGAGGGGGAGATGGGGGAATGAGGGAGAGACGGGGGGAATGAGAGGGAGACGGGGCAACTGAGGGAGAGGCAGGGTGAATGAGGGTGTGACGGGGCAATGAGGGAGAGACGGAGGGAATGAAGGGCAGATGGCACGAATGAGCGAGAGACGGGTGAATGAGGGGGAGACGGGTTGAATGAGCGAGAGACGGGGCGAATGCTGGAGAGACGGGGTGAAGGAGGGAGTGGCGGCATGAATGAGAGAGAGACGGGGGAAATGAGAGAGAGAGACGGGGGAAATGAGGGAGGGACGGAGTGAATGAGGCAGAGACAGGGCAAATGAGGGGGAGATGGGGCGAATGCGGGAGTGACGGGCGAATGAGGGGGAGATGGGGGAATGAGGGAGAGATGGGGGAATGAGGGGGAGACGGGCGAATGAGAGGGAGATGGGGTGAATGATGGCGAGACAGGGGAATGACAGAGAGACAGGGCGAATGAGGGAGAGACAGAGTGAATGAACGAGTGACGGGGAAAAGAGGGAGAGACGGTGGAATGAGTGGAGACGGGGCTAATGAGGGAGAGATGGGGCGAATGAGGGTGAGACAGGGGGAATGAGGGAGTGACGGGTGGAATGAGGGAGAGACGGGGTGAATGAGGGAGAGACAGGGCGAATGAAGGAGAGATGGGGGAATGAGGGGGAGATGAGGCGAATGAGGGAGAGACGGGGGGAATGAGGGAGAGACGGGGTGAATGAGGGGGAGACGGGGTGAATGAGGGAGAGACGGGGGAATGCGTTAGAGACGGAGGGAATGAGAGGGAGACGGGGAAATGAGGGAGAGACGGGGGGGAATGACGGGATGACGGGGCGATTGTCGGAGCGACGGGGCGAATGAGGGAGAGACGGGGTGAACGAGGGGGAGACGGGGCGAATGAGGGGGAGACGGGGGAATGGCAGAGAGACGGGGGGAATGACTGGAGTGACGGGGTGAATGAGGGAGAGACTGGGTGAATGAAGGAGACACGGGGCGAATGCGGGAGAGACGGAGGGAATGAGACAGAGACGGGGAAATGAGGGAGAGACGGGGGGATTGAGGGAGTGACGGGATGAATGAGGGAGAGATGGGGCGAATGAGGGAGGGACGGGATGAATGAGGGAGAGATGGGGCGAATGAGGGAGCGACCCGGAAATGAGGGAGAGATGGAGGGAATCAGGGGGAGATGGGGCGAACGAGGGAGAGACGGTGGAATGAGGGGGAGACAGGGCGAATGAGGGAGCAACGGGGCAAATGAGGGAGAGATGGGGAAATGAGGGGGAGATGGGGGGAATGAGGGAGAGACGGGGGGAATGAGAGAGACGGGGGAAATGAGAGAGAGAGACGGGGGAAATGAGGGAGGGACGGAATGAATGATGGAGAGACCAGGCAAATGAAGGAGAGACAGGGCGAATGAGGGAGAGACGGGGGGAATGAGGGAGAGACGGGGGGAATGAAGGAGAGACAGGATGAATGATGGAGTTACCCGGAAATGAGGGAGAGACGGCGTGAATGAGAGACAGACGGGGGAAATGAGAGAGAGAGATGGGGGAAAGGAGGGAGAGACGGAGTGAATGAGGCAGAGACGGGGCAATTGAGGGAGAGACGGGGTGAATGAGGGAGAGACGGTGGGAATGACAGAGGGACGGGGCGAATGAGGAAGAGACGGGGTGAATGAAGGGGTGACAGAGTGGATGAGAGAAGACGGGGGAATGAGGGAGCGACGGGGCGAATGAGGGAGAGACGGGGGAATGAGGGAGAGATGGAGTGAATAAGAGAGTGATGGGGAAAAGAGGGAGAGACAGGGGAATGAGTGGAGACGGGGCGAATGAGGGAGAGATGGGACGAATGAGGGTGAGACGGGGGGAATGAGGGAGTGACAGGTGTAATGAGGGAGAGACGGGGTGAATGAGGGAGAGACAGGGCGAATGAGGGAGAGAGGGGGTGAATGAGGGGGAGACGGGGCGAATGAGGGAGAGACGGGGGAATGCATTAGAGACGGAGGGAATGAGAGAGAGATGGGGAAATGAGGGAGAGATGGGGGAATGAGGGAGTGACGGGGAAAATGAGGGAGCGGCGGGGCGAATGAGGGAGAGACGGGGTGAACGAAGAGGAGACGGGGGAAACGAGTTCGAGACGGGGCCAATGAGGGAGTGACGGGGGAATGAGGGGGAGATGGGGGAATGAGGGAGAGATGGAGGGAATGAGGGGGAGATGAGGCGACTGAGGGAGAGACGGGGTGAATGAGGGAGTGACGGGGGAATGAGGGGGAGATGGGGGAATGAGGGAGAGATGGAGGGAATGAGGGGGAGATGAGGCGACTGAGGGAGAGACGGGGTGAATGAGGGTGTGACGGGGAAATGACGGAGAGACAGAGGGAATGAGGGGCAGATGGGACGAATGAGGGAGAGATGGGGGAATGAGGGGGAGACGGGGTGAATGATGGAGAGACGGGGCGAATGAGCGAGAGACGGGGCAAATGAGGGAGAGACGGAGTGAATGAGGGAGAGACGGAGTGAATGAGAGAGAGACGGGGGAAATGAGGGAGAGACGGGGGAATGAGGGAGAGATGGGGGAATGAGGGAGTGACGGGGCGAATGAGGGAGCGACGGGGCAAATGAGGGTGAGACGAGGAAATGAGGGAGAGACGGAGTGAATGAGGGAGAGACGAGTGAAATGAGGGAGAGACGGAGTGAATGAGAGAGAGACGGGGGAAATGAGAGAGAGACGGGGGAATGAGTGGAGACGGGGCAAATGAGGGAGTGACGGGGGAATGAGGAAGAGACAGGGTGAATGAGGGAGAGACGGGGAATGAGTGGAGATGGGGCGAATGAGGGAGAGACGGGGGAAAGGAGGGAGAGACGGGGTGAATGAGGGAGAGACGGGGGAATGAAGGAGAGACGGGGGAATGAGGGAGATTTGGGGGCAATGAGGGTGAGACAGGGCGAATGAGGGAGAGACGGGGCGAATGAGGGAGGGATCGGGCAAATGAGAGAGAGGCGGGGGAAAGAGGGGGAGATGGGGGAATGAGGGAGAGACAGGGGAATGAGGGTGAGATGGGGGGAATGAGGGTGAGATGGGGCGAATGAATGAGAGACGGGGGGAATGAGGGGAAGATGGGGTGAATGAGGGAGAGACGGGGGACTGAGGGGGAGATGGGCTGAATGAGGCAGCGAGGTGGTGGATGAGGGAGAGACAGGGCGAATGCGGGAGAGACGGAGGGAATGAGAGAGAGACGGGGGAAGGTTTTGGATGATTGTGGATAGGAGCGAAAGTAACAGGGTAGTTGTACTGAGGGACTTTAACTCTACAAATATTGACTGGAGAAGCTGTAGTTCGAGTACTTTCGAGGGGTTGGTTTTTGTCCAATGTGTGCAGGAAGGCATCCTGACGCAGTATGTAGATAGAACAACAAGAGGCGAGCCCACATTGGATTTGGTACTGGGTAATGAACCAGGCCAGGTGTTAGATTTGGAAGTAATTGAGCACTTTGGTGACAGTGACCACAATTCGATTACATTTACCTTAGCAATGGAAAAGTATAGGTACATACCAAAGGGCAAGAGTTATAGCTAGGTGAAAGGAAATTATGATGCGAGGAGGCGAGACTTAGCTGGCATAGGTTGGGGAAGGAAACTGCAGGGGATGGGCACAATTTTAATGAGGAACTTGTTCAAGGAACAGCTACTACGCCTCCTTGATAAATATGTATCTTTCAGGCAGGGAGGAACCAGACGTGTGAGGGAACCGTGGTTTAATAAGGAGGTTGAACCTCTTGTGAAGAGGAAGAGGGCGACTTATGTTAAGATGAGACGTGAAGGCTCAGTTAGGGCACTTGGGAGTTACACGTTAGCCAGGAAGGACCTAAAGAAAGAGTTAAGAAGAGCCAGGAGGAGACATGAGAAGTCCTTGGCAGGTCGGATCAAGGAAAAACCGAAAGCTTTCTATCGGTATGTCAGGAGTAAAAGAATGACTAGGGTAAGATTAGGGCCAGTCAAGGACAGTAGTGGGAAGTTGTGCGTGGAGTCTGAAGAGATAGGAGAGGCACTAAATGAATATTTTTCGTCGGTATTCACACTGGAGAGGGATAGTGTTGTCGAGGGGAGTACTGAGTTGCAGGCTGTTGGACTGGGTAGGATTGAGGTTCATAAGGAGGAGGTGTTAGCAATTCTGGAAAGGGTAAAAATAGATAAGTCCCCTGGGCCGGATGGGATTTATCCTAGGATTCTCTGGGAGGCTAGAGAGCAGATTGCAAAGCCTTTGGCTTTGATCTTTGGGTCGTCATTGTCTACTGGAACAGTGCCAGAAGACTGGAGGATAGCAAATGTTGTCCCCTTGTTCAAGAGGGGGAGTAGGGACAACCCTCGTAATTATAGACCGGTGAGCCTGACTTCTGTTGTGGGCAAAGTATTGGAAAGGATTATAAGAGATAGGATTTATAATCACCGAGAAAGGAATAATTTGATTAGGGATAGTCAGCAGGGTTTTGTGAAGGGCAGGTCGTGCCTCACAAACCTTATTGAGTTCTTAGAGAAGGTGATCAAAGAGGTGGATGAGGGTAAAGCGGTTGATGTGGTGTATATGGATTTCAGCAAAGCGTTTGGTAAGGTTCCCCATGGTAAGCTTTTGCAGAAAATACGGACACATGGGATTGAGGGTGATTTAGTGGTTTGGATCAGGAATTGGCTGGCTGTAAGAAAACAGAGGGTGGTGGTTGATGGGAAATATTCATCCTGGAGTTCAGTTACTAGTGGTGGACCGCAAGGATCTGTTTTGGGGCCACTGCTGTTTGTCATTTTTATTAATGACTTGGATGAGGGCGTGGAAGGATGGATTAGTAAATTTGTGGGGGAGAGAGGGGGCGAATGATGGAGTGACGGGGGAATGATGGGGAGACGGGGCGAATGAGGGGGAGACGGGGTGAGTGAGGGAGAGACGGGG
Source organism: Mustelus asterias (assembly GCF_964213995.1). Taxonomy (NCBI): domain Eukaryota; kingdom Metazoa; phylum Chordata; class Chondrichthyes; order Carcharhiniformes; family Triakidae; genus Mustelus; species Mustelus asterias. The sequence goes on from NW_027590143.1 coordinate 1,069,958, forward strand.
TGAATGAGGGAGAGACGGGGCGAATGAGAACAAAGAACAAAGAACAATACAGCACAGGAACAGGCCCTTCGGCCCTCCAAGCCCGCGCCGCTCCCTGGTCCAAACTAGACCATTCTTTTGTATCCCTCCATTCCCACTCCGTTCATCTGGCTGTCTAGATAAGTCTTAAACGTTCCCAGTGTGTCCGCCTCCACCACCTTGCCTGGCAGCGCATTCCAGGCCCCCACCACCCTCTGTGTAAAATATGTCCTTCTGATATCTATGTTAAACCTCCCCCCTTCACCTTGGGCCTATGACCCCTCGTGAACGTCACCACCGACCTGGGGAAAAGCTTCCCACCGTTCACCCTATCGATGCCTTTCATAATTTTATACACTTCTATTAAGTCTCCCCTCATCCTCCGTCTTTCCAGGGAGAAAAACTCCAGTTTACCCAATCGCTCCTCATAACTAAGAGTGTGCAGGGGGGAATCCCGTGTGTGAGTCAGTGCGTATCAACGTCTGTGTGTGGGTCAGTGTGTATCACTGTGTGTGTGCATGTGTGTGGGTCAGAGTGTAACACTGTGTGTGTGCGTGTGTGTGTGTCAGTGTGTATCACTGTATGTGTGTGGGTCAGTCTGCATCACTGTGTGAACAAAGAACAAAGAACAGTACAGCACAGGAAACAGGCCCTCCGGCCCTCCAAGCCTGTGCCGCTCCTTGGTCCAACGAGACCAATCGTTTGTATCCCTCCATTCCCAGGCTGCTCATGTGACTATCCAGGTAAGTCTTAAACGATGTCAGCGTGCCTGCCTCCACCACCCTACTTGGCAGCGCATTCCAGGCCCCCACCACCCTCTGTGTAAAAAACGTCCCTCTGATATCCGAGTTATACTTCGCCCCTCTCAGCTTGAGCCCGTGACCCCTCGTGATCGTCACCTCCGACCTGGGAAAAAGCTTCCCACTGTTCACCCTATCTATACCCTTCATAATCTTGTACACCTCTATTAGATCTCCCCTCATTCTCCGTCTTTCCAAGGAGAACAACCCCAACAATCTCTCCTCATAGCTAAGACCCTCCATACCAGGCAACATCCTGGTAAACCTTCTCTGCACTCTCTCTAATGCCTCCACGTCCTTCTGGTAGTGCGGCGACCAGAACTGGACGCAGTACTCCAAATGTGGCCTAACCAGCGTTCTATACAGCTGCATCATCAGACTCCAGCTTGTATACTCTATACCCCGTCCTATAAAGGCAAGCATACCATATGCCTTCTTCACCACCTTCTCCACCTGTGTTGCCACCTTCAAGGATTTGTGGACTTGCACACCTCGGTCCCTCTGTGTTTCTATACTCCTGATGACTCTGCCATTTATTGTATAACTCCTCCCTACATTATTTCTCCCAAAATGCATCACTTCGCATTCATCCGGATTAAACTCCATCTGCCACCTCTCCGCCCAATTTTCCAGCCTATCGATATCCTGCTGTATTGCCCGACAATGCTCTTCGCTATTCGCAAGTCCAGCCATCTTCGTGTCATCCGCAAACTTGCTGATTACACCAGTTACAACTTCTTCCAAATCATTTATATATATCACAAATAGCAGAGGTCGCAGTACAGAGCCCTGCGGAACACCACTGGTCACAGACCTCCAGCCGGAAAACGACCCTTCGACCACTACCCTCTGTCTCCTATGGCCAAGCCAGTTCTCCACCCAGCTAGCCACTTCTCCTTGTATCCCATGAGCCTTAACATTCTAAACCAACCTGCCATGTGGGACTTTGTCAAATGCCTTACTGAAATCCATATAGACGACATCCACGGCCCTTCCTTCATCAACCGTTTTTGTCACTTCCTCAAAAAACTCCACCAAATTTGTAAGGCACGACCTCCCTCTTACAAAACCATGCTGTCTGTCACTAATGAGATTGTTCCGTTCTAAATGCACATACATCCTGTCTCTAAGAATCCTCTCCAACAACTTCCCTACCACGGACGTCAAGCTCACCGAATTATAATTTCCTGGGTTATCCCTGCTACCCTTCTTAAACAACGGGACCACATTCGCTATCCTCCAATCCTCAGGGACCTCACCCGTGTCCAAAGAAGCGACAAAGATTTCCGTCAGAGTCCCAGCAATTTCATCTCTCGTCTCCCTGAGCAGTCGAGGATAGATGCCATCAGGCCCTGGGGCTTTGTCAGTTTTAATGTTCCCTGAAAAACCTAACACTTCCTCTCTTGGAATGGAGATTTTCTCTAACGGGTCAACACCTCCCTCCGAGACATAGAACATAGAACAGTACAGCACAGAACAGGCCCTTCGGCCCACGATGTTGTGCCGAGCTTTATCTGAAACCAAGATCAAGCTATCCCACTCCCTGTCATCCTGGTGTGCTCCATGTGCCTATCCAATAACCGCTTAAATGTTTCTAAAGTGTCTGACTCCACTATCACTGCAGGCAGTCCATTCCACACCCCAACCACTCTCTGCGTAAAGAACCTACCTCTGATATCCGTCCTGTATCTCCCACCACAAACCCTATAGTTATGCCCCCTTGTAATAGCTCCATCCACCCGAGGAAATAGTCTTTGAACGTTCACTCTATCTATCCCCTTCATCATTTTATACACCTCTATTAAGTCTCCCCTCAGCCTCCTCCGCTCCAGAGAGAACAGCCCTAGCTCCCTCAACCTTTCCTCATATGACCTACCCTCCAAACCAGGCAGCATCCTGGTAAATCTCCTCTGCACTCTTTCCAGCGCTTCCACATCCTTCTTATAGTGAGGTGACCAGAACTGCACACAATATTCCAAATGTGGTCTCACCAAGGTCCTGTACAGTTGCAGCATAACCCCACTGCTCTTAAACTCCAACCCCCTGTTAATAAAAGCTAACACACTATAGGCCTTCTTCACAGCTCTATCCACTTGACTGGCAACCTTTAGAGATCTGTGGATATGGACCCCAAGATCTCTCTGTTCCTCCACAGTCTTCAGAACCCTACCTTTGACCCTGTAATCCACATTTAAATTTGTCCTACCAAAATGAATCACCTCACATTTATCAGGGTTAAACTCCATTCGTCATTTTTCAGCCCAGCTTTGCATCCTATCTATGTCTCTTTGCAGCCTACAACACCCCTCCACCTCATCCACTACTCCACCAATCTTGGTGTCATCAGCAAATTTACTGATCCACCCTTCAGCCCCCTCCTCTAAGTCATTAATAAAAATCACAAAGAGCAGAGGACCAAGCACTGATCCCTGCGGCACACCGCTAGCAACCTGCCTCCAATCCGAAAATTTTCCATCGACCACCACCCTCTGTCTTCGGTCAGACAGCCAGTTACCTATCCAATCGGCCAACTTTCCCTCTATCCCACACCTCCTCACTTTCATCATAAGCCGACCATGGGGGACCTTATCAAACGCCTTACTAAAATCCATGTATATGACATCAACTGCCCTACCTTCATCAACACACTTAGTTACCTCCTCAAAAAATTCAATCAAATTTGTGAGGCACGACTTGCCCTTCACGAATCCGTGCTGACTATCTCGGATTAATCCGCATCTTTCTAAATGGTCGTAAATCCCATCCCTAAGGACCCTTTCCATCAATTTACCAACCACCGAAGTAAGACTAACCGGTCTATAATTACCAGGGTCATTTCTATTCCCTTTCTTAAACAGAGGAACAACATTCGCCATTCTCCAGTCCTCTGGCACCATCCCCGTGGACAGTGAGGACCCAAAGATCAACGCCAAAGTCTCTGCAATCTCAACACTCCCGGTTAACACGCCTCTCTCCTTCGTGAATACCGATGCAAAGTATTCATTTTGGATCTCCCCTATTCAAACAAAGAACAAACAAAGAACAAAGAACAATACAGCACAGGAACAGGCCCTTCGGCCCTCCAAGCCCGCGCCGCTCCCCGGTCCAGGATTGAATCCTGAATCCAGGAACCCCGCCCAATTTTCCAGCCTATCTACATCCTAATATCCTATCCACCGAGCTGTCCCTCACAGCTACGATGCTGTGTTCATCACAACCTAACCTAACAAGAACACATTCCCTTGGGCTCTAAGCATATTTCCCCTCCTTTGTCCCTGAGAGGTCCGATTTTCTCCCCGACAACTCGTTTGTTCCTAACGTATGAATAGAATGCCTTCGGATTCTCCTTAATCCTACCTGCCAAGAACATCTCGCGACCTCTTTTTGCCCTTCTAACTCCCCGTTTGAGTTCTTTCCTACTCTCTCTGTATTCCTCCAGAGCTCCATCTCTTTTCTGTTGCCTGGACTTAACGTACGCCTCCCTTTTCATTTTAATCAGATCCTCAATTTCCCTGATTATCCACGGCCCTGGAATCCTACCTTTCCTATCTTTCCTTTTTACAGGCACATGCCTATCCTGCAGCCTTATCAATAGTTCCTTAAAAGACTCCCACATGCCAGACGCGGACGTACCCTCGAACATCCTCTCCCAATCAACATCCACCAATTCCTGCATAATCCGGCCATAGTTAGCCTTCCCCCAATTTAGCACCCTGCCCGTAGGACAGCACTCATCCTTGTCCATTACTATCCTAAAGTTAACAGAGTTGTGGTCAGTATTTGCCACATGTTCCCCTACCAAAACTTTGACGACCTGACCGGGCTCATTTCCCAGAACTAGGTCCAGTATAGCCCCCTCTCTAGTCGGGCTATCTACATACTGTTCCAAAGAATCTTCTAGTACGCATTTTACAAATTCCTCCCCGTCCGGACCTCCAGCTCTAAGCACTTTCCAGTCTGTGCCAGGGAAATTAAAGTCCCCCACTACAACAACCCTATTTTTTCTGCACCTATCCAGAATCTCCTGACATATCCTATCCTCCACTTCCCGTGGACTGTTGGGTGGTCTGTAGTACACCCCCAGCATAGTGACTGCACCCTTCCTGTTTCTGAGTTCCACCCACAGCGACTCAGGACATGACCCCTCTATGTTGTCTACCCTCTGCACCGCGGTAATATGCTCCTTAACTAATATCGCTAATCCCCCACCTTTTTTAGCCCCTCCTCTGTCTCGCCTAAAACACTTATACCCCGGAATATTCAGCTGCCAGTCCTGTCCTTCTTTTAACCACGTTTCCGTCACCGCAACCACATCGACATTCCGCATAAGCATTAAGGCCCTACGTTCGTCTGTTTTACTCGTTACGCTCCCCGCATTGAAGCAGATGCACTCCAGACCTCCAGGCCCACTCAGGTCATCCTCCTCCAGAGTGCTCCTCTTCTTAGCTCGCCTTGCCCTGGCGCCCTGCTCAACCCCAGCCTCAGTATTTACTGACCTACTGTTTTGTTCCCCACCCCACTGCCACACTAGTTTAAATCCTGCCGAAACACTCGAGCAAAACTCCCAGCCAGGATATTTGCTCCCTTCCAGTTAAGGTGGAACCCATCCTTTCTGTACAGTTGCCATCCTGACTTGAAGATTTCCCAGTTATCTATGAATTTAAAACCCTTCCTCTTGCACCAGTCCTGTTTCCAAATGCTGTTTCTATTTGATTTTTCCAAAGAAAATAAATCTCTTGCTCCAATAGCATTTTGATTTTTTTCCCTAAAAAACTAAACAATATCTTATGGTTTTCATTTATTGTATAATCTTCTCCCGTTGTTACTCATTCCACCTTCACAGTTCCATTCGGTGAAACTAAGTCGTTGGGTGTCATATTTTCAATGCACCTGTTTACAATTTAATGCTGGTGAATGTATTCCCCTCTACAATCTAAAAGTTTTATTACTTCATTAAATATACTTCATGTTCCTGGGGAATCGCGCAGAGGGAAGGAATATTTTACAAAGCAATTGGTAATTTCCTGGACCTGGCTGGAAAGGAGATGTATGTAAGTAGAGAAGATAATTCACAAAAACTTTTAACAACACAAATATCTGTCAGTACATTAACAGCAAAATGAGAAGATGAGTTCAACTGACTGATAATATGGGCATTCTATATGAATTTTAATACAGATAATTTCAAGCGACAAGAAAATATACGTTTTTTCAGTAATTTGTCAGCCTAAATTTATTTTCCTCACCCTAAAGATATGCAAACTATTGGATTGGAGAATGTGGAAAAAACTGCATTCTTCATTTGCGGAGATAAAAGTTAACAGCGCACAATCAGGATATAGAGTTGTTTTAATGGAGATGCAGTATTCATTCGATTTTTAAAAAAATGTGGTGTATTTGAGTGTGTCATTAGCAGAAGCAGATAACTGGAATTTTCCCAAGAAAACGAAATCTTTCAGGCATGTCTGACCAGATTTCAAAGACAAGCATGAATGACACAGAGAGACTGTAACAGACAAATCAGAAGATGACGTAAAATCTCAGAGCTGAATGTATGAAGACACAATGTGCTTCAGAAGGTCATTTTTGTTTCTATTTCAATCTGAAATCTCGTTCCAATTATTGAGATCGTGGAGTTTCTAACCCCACGCCGACTTTTTGTGAATTTGAATTTTGACTGTCCGAATATCGAATGCCAAAGAAATATAAAGCAAAAGATGGAATAATTTGTATCACCCATCCTGCTGTAAAACTCGCGTGAGCGCACATTTGTGTATATATATATATGAGTGCTGAGTATGGCTGCACTTATTCACTATTTTAGAACGTGAGGTACAATGTCACAACTTTCCCATTTAGAGGAAAATAGACAACAAATCCGCATATTAGCTGGAAGAATAAAATTACAGAGACATATTTATATATTAAGTGCATTGGAAAAATATTGGAATACGAATTTCATTGCAGTTAAATGCGAGGTCACACACTTGGGAAAAAAAAAACCCTTACGAACATTAACATACAAAGGGATCTGGCTGTGTAGGTCCACAGTTCCCTGAAAGTGGCAACACAGCTGACCAAGGTGATTAAGGAGGCATATGATATGTTTGCCTTTTGGGCACCACACTACCAGAAGGACATGGAAGCTTTGGCGAGAATGCAAAGAAGGCAGACAGGGAACAAATGATTCTTGATCGGACAGTGAACAGCGACTGTCAAAAATATGTTGCTGCTTCCAGTCTTATATCACAGCGTAAACTCAAATCAGAGGCAGTTTCAATTATTGGGAAATTGAGTGGTTGTTTCTCAGTGCTGCGATTGGCTAGTCACCCTGAAGTGACGTAACTTATACCCCAATTGCTGTTTCTTGAGGGTCGAATGCGGCTGACTCTCACCAGTAACATTCTATCCCTGCTTTCTGTGTCTTTCTCACTCTCTTGTTCTGCCTCACATCAACAGTTGTACCTTTTCTACCTCAGTTTAACTTGCGTTACTTTGAACTCGACGTCGATAAATAAGTTAAGAGCCCATGGTGTTAAGGCAAGATCCTGGCATGGATTGAGGATTGGCTAACTGGCAGAAAGAGAGAGTGGGGATAAAGGGGTCTCTTTCAGGGTGGCAGACGGTGACTACTGGCGTGCCTCAGGAATCAGTCCTGGGACCACAACTTTTCACAATATACATTAACGATTTGGAGGAAGGAACTGAAGGCACTGTATCTAAATTTGCAGATGATACAAAGCGATGGCGAAGGAAAGGTACTATTGAGGAAGGAGGGGCACTGAAGAAGGACTTGGACAGGTTAGGAGAATGGGCAATGAAGTGGTAGATGGAATACAATGAGGAAAAGTGTGAGGTTATGCACTTTCGAAGGAGGAGTGAGGCACAGACTATTTTCTGAATGGGAAAAAGCTTTGGAAAACAGAAACACAAACGGACTTGAGGGTCTTTGTTCACGATTCGCTGAAGGTTCAGTCGGCAGTTTGGAAGGCAAATGCAATGTTAGCATTCATGTCGGGAGAGCTAAAATCCAAGAGCAGGGATGTACTTCTGAGGCTGTATAAGGCTCTGGCCGGACCCAATTTGGAACATTGAGGCCAGTTTTGAGTCCCTTATCTAAGGAAGGATGTGATGGCCTTGGAAAGGGTCCAGAGGAGGTTCACAAGAATGATCCCTGGAATGAAATGGTTGTAATATGAGGAACGGTTGAGGACTCTGGGTCTGTACTCGTTGGAGTTTACAAAGAAGTAGGGGAGATCCTAAATGAATACTTTGCGTCGGTATTCACAAAGGAGAGGGATGTGTTGATTGGGAGTGTCTCGGAAGGGAGTGTTGAACCGTTGGAGAAAATCTCCATTACAAAGAAGGATGTGTTAGGTTTCTTAGAGAATATAAAGACTGACAAATCCCCAGGGCCTGATGGAATCTATCCAAGGCTGCTGAGGGAGACGAGAGATGAAATCGCTGGGCCTCTGACGCAAATCTTTGTCTCGTCACTGGACGCAGGTGAGGTCCCAGAGGATTGGAAGATAGCTAATGTGGTCCCGTTATTTAAGAAGGGTAGGAAGGATAACCCGGGTAATTATAGGCCGGTGAGCTTGACGTCCGTGGTGGGGAAGTTGTTGGAGAAGATCCTTAGAGATAGGATGTATGCGCATTTAGAAAGGAATAAACTCATTAACGATAGTCAGCATGGTTTTGTGAGAGGGAGGTCATGCCTCACTAACCTGGTGGAATTGTTTGAAGAAGTGACCAAAATGGTTGACGAGGGCAGGGCCGTGGATGTCGTCTATATGGACTTTAGTAAAGCGTTTGACAAAGTCCCTCATGGTAGGCTGGTGAAAAAGGTTGGATCTCATGGGATAAAGGGGGAGGTGGCTAGATGGGTGGAGAACTGGCTTGGTCACAGAAGACAGAGGGTGGAGTGGAAGGATCTTTTTCCGACTGGAGGCCTGTGACTAGTGGTGTTCCGCAGGGCTCTGTATTGGGACCTCTGCTGTTTGTGATTTATATAAACGATCTGGAAGAAGGTGTAACTGGGGTGATCAGTAAGTTTGCGGATGACACAAAATTGGCAGGACTTGCAGATAGTGAGGAGCATTGTCAGAAGCTACAGAAGGGTATAGATAGGCTGGAAATTTGGGCAAAGAAATGGCAGATGGAGTTCAATTCTGATAAATGCGAAGTGATGCATTTTGGTAGAAATCATGTAGGGAGGAGCTATACGATAAATGGCAGAACCATAAAGGGTGTCGATACGCAAAGGGACCTGGATGTGCAAGTCCACAGATCCTTCAAAGTGACGTCACAGGTGGAGAAGGTGGTGAAGGAGGCATATGGCATGCTTGCCTTTATAGGACGGGGCATAGAGTATAAAAGTTGGGGTCTGATGTTGCAGATGTATAGAACGTTGGTTCGGCCGCATTTGGAATACTGCGTCCAGTTCTGGTCGCCACACTACCAGAAGGACGTGGAGGCTTTGGAGAGAGTACAGATGAGGTTTACCAGGATGTTGCCTGGTATGGAGGGGCTTAGTTATGAGGAGAGATTGGGTAAACTGGGGTTGTTCTCCCTGGAAAGACGGAGGATGAGGGAAGACTTGATAGAGGTGTATAAAATTATGAAAGGCTTAGATAGGGTAAACGGTGGGAAGCTTTTCCCCAGGTCGGTGGTGACGTTCACGAGGGGTCATAGGTTCAAGGTGAAGGGGGGGAGGTTTAACACAGATATCAGGAGGACATATTTTACACCGAGGGTGGTGGGGGCCTGGAATGCGCTGCCAGGCAAGGTCGTGGAGGCGGACACACTGGGAACGTTTAAGACTTATCTAGACAGCCATATGAACGGAGTGGGAATGGAGGGATACAAAAGAATGGTCTAGTTTGGACCAGGGAGAAGCGTGGGCTTGGAGGGCCGAAGGGCCTGTTCCTGTGCTGTATTGTTCTTTGTTGTTGCTGTTGAGGGGGGATCATATTGAAAATTAGAGGACACTGCAAGGCCTGGCCAGAGTTGACATGGTGCGGGTGTTTCCACGAGTAGGAAAAACGAGAACCAGAGGGCACAACCTCAGGCGAAAGGGACGATCCTTTAAAACAGAGATGAGGTGGAATTTCCTCAGTCAAAGAGTGGTGAATCTGTGGAAGTCTTTGCAGCAGAAGGCTCTGGAGGCTAGGTCATTGAGTGCCTTTCGGGCAGATATAGAATACTTATTCTATCTAATTATCCCATACTAATTAACACTTCGTATTCCTTCATCAGGTCATTTCCCAGAATGGTTCCTTCATTATTTTGACATACATTAAATCGCATAGGTATATACAAGTTATTAATTTCTACTAGGGTGGTTTCACTTAAGTAGGCAGGGGTCTTCTGTCCGTTAACACCCCTTGTATAAATCATTTTTTTCGTGGTGGGCAAGGGTAGATCAGTGATAGATATGGAGGCTCCCGTGTCCACCAGCAATTCGCATGGTCTGCCCCCGTCTACTGTAGACACGTAGATTCTACCCTCCTTTCTACCCAGGCTTGCCTCCCGTCAGTTCCCTTCCTCCACGGGGAGGGGGAAGGGGAAGTTGGCTCGGTCTGCCGTGCTTGCTCCAACAGGTGGCCTCAGTGTGGCCAACCCTATTGCAAAACAGACAGGTAGGGGCCTTCCCACTACCCCTCTTTGGAACTCTACAGTTTTTCATGAAGTGACCCAGTTTCCCACAATTTTGGCACGCACCCCTTGGTTTATCTTCTCTACTGTTTGCACTAACATTTTCCTGTTTCATTCGTGGGTATGGTTGCTCATCTGGTCCATTTCTAATTCCAGATGCCCATTCTACAAATTCAGCACAAGTCTGGTTATTGAGAACTTCCATTTTAAGGATGTTTTGGTGAGCTGATGACAGCCCATCTTTGAATGCTTGTAAAAAGGCTCTATCTGTTCGGGCAGCTTCGGGTATTCTCGAACATTCTTGGTATGCTATAAAGAGTCGCTCCCCAAATTCGGAGGCTCCCTCACTCCTTTGTTGTTTAATATTGGTAAATCTAGACCAATTGGTTGGCCCCGCTCCGTCACTCATTAGTCTCCACGTATCCTGTGGGCAACTGGCCCATACCAACTGGCGCATATCCCGCAAATATAAATGGAGCCTTCCCAGGGATGCCAAAACCTGTAGTCTTTCTTCTGGGGTAAAGGGTTCATATCGGGTGGGACTCTGCAATATCCCACCCTGAATAATGGGAGGGAGATCATGGACCTCTTCCTCATCGGGGACTCCCACTGGTGCCGTGGATTGTATGGCCAGCCCATAGGGAGGCAAGGATCCCCAGCCGGGGTCCTCTAAACGTTGGTTGCCCTTGTCTAATTCTCTTTTCGCTTTGACATCAGCCCATTTCTTACCCAAGACTGAGACCTGTTCAATTAATCCAGCCAATTGGTGAACTAAGAGAACTCCAATTTTCTTAGTTCTGTTTTTCTTTTCCTTTTCCAAACATTTTCGTTGTTGGTCTCGTGGGTGGTCTAAATCCCATCCCCCTTTTATCATCTGTTTTATGAGTTTGTCCCTCTTAATCATAAATTCATTTATTAGGGACCCAACTGTCTTTGTCCCGCCATAACACTGATAAGTTTATACTCACCACCTGGAGTGATTTATTCTCCTTTCACACTCTCTCCCTCCTAGGTCGCTCTTATCGGAGTCCGGTGATACCTGTAAAAGGGTTGATCAGATCCCTCCGTACCACCGCTTGTACTATATATTTGTTTAAGCCGGCTTTTCCTCAGAAGGCTTTTCCCCCTAACTCTTTCACATGAAGGCTCTTCCTTCAAGTTCCGGCGATCATTCAGACAGTCTCTATCTCACTCACGTCTGAACATCACACACTCTTATCACAGATGATTACCCACTGCAGTTTGACCCACTCCATTTAAAGTTCGGTAACCTATTCCGGTGTCCCGGTCGTGGCCATTCGACCAGACCCGTAAACAGATTATCCCGGACGAGCCCCCAATTGTTGTAGGTAAAAAAATCTCTGACACTATTAGTGGATCAAAGTGCAGGTTTATTTTCACAATTGTGGGAGAAGTGAAGTTCCTAACACTGGACCCCCAGCCTTCTCATCGAATATGAGTTGAGAACAGAGTTTTATACCTATCGGTTCCGCCCCTCAGGATGTCTGTCACTGTTCATTATGGGATCCTTGCTGCCTCGACAATTTCTTCGTTTGCGTACTTTGTGCAATTGCGGCAATCTCCAAGGCCGCGATTGTTACTGCTCTATCCTGTTCGTCATTCATAGTCTTGAAACAACATCATAGGTTTTGCACAAACAAGTTAACTAATATGCATACAAGGGCATAGGGGTCCGTATCAAATTCTATATCTATATGGTGAGCATGAATGGTATATATATATTGTTACACAAAGACCAAAGGCATACATGTCAGCTTCACCGTATTAAACAAAGGTACATGAAAATGGAGACTGTTTAGCTAATTTCGAGCTGGGTTAACCGCATTCCTGAATAACAAGTGGAGACAGAAAGAATTGCTGTTCCTGTTATCTGGCCTGAATGCACCAAAACAATGAATTCTAACAAAAACAATGAATTCTACAGTGTTTCTGACAAAATCACAGAGTTCGGGTCTTAATGCTCAAGTGTGACAAAGTTCATTAACCCATACCCGCCTTCAACATATAGCAATATAGTGACTGCTGCCGCATTTCACTGAATGGCCCCCGATGGGTATGGGCTCTGTCCATTTTGAAGTTCTTACTTCCATCCAAGGCACTTGTTTAGAAAGCTGGATAGATGAAATAATATATAAGTAGATGTTGGACATATTTTTCAGAAACTGAACTGGACCAGTTGCATACATAGTGTAGGTAAGAGCAGGTCAGATGCAGTGATTACTTCATCTCCTCATTTCAAAGCCTGACCACCATCCAGACTCCCAGTTCTTCAGTTTGATGTAGTACTTATATTTTACTGGATGAGTGTAGCTCCAACAAAACTCAAGAAGCTCAACATCATCGAGGACAAAGCAACACTCTTGATTGACACGTCATCAAACACCTCAAACATGTCAGCGCACATTAGAAACATTTTGGATTATCAAAAAACTGACTGTGCAAAACCACTTTCCAAACATATGCCGTCTATTATCTAAAAGGAAGAAGGCAACTGGGACATGGAAACACCGGACATTACAATTCCTCGACAAGTCACCACCATGAAAACTTAGACCGATACCAGAATTCCTTTGCTGCAATGTGATGAATACAAGAGGACTTTCATATATATCGCAATATGAGGCACCAACACCAAAAGGACAGCAGCGACTCGTTAAGGCGAGTCAACATCACCCTTTTTTGAAAGATATTGCAGGACATGAAGCCCAGGGAACGGCCATGTTTGCTGTAGAAATTCAAAATTGTCGAAACATAACAGACCATAATTCTAGCAGCCCAGGTTTCTCAGAAACTTGTGGGACTGAGGGAGAATATAGACATGGGGAGAGGTGGTACACGCCGTGTATTTCTGTTCACTAAGGACCACAGTGAATTTAAGTCCCACGTGTCTCATACAAAAATTGGACCAGGTCGACAATCACAAATTCAGTGTCAGGAAACTACATGAGATTGAATTTCATAACGAATGTACCCATAATGAAGCTCCCTTAGTCACCGTTGATAAGTTTGAAATTTTGCTAACCATATTATTCCAGGATTAAATCCAATTATTTCCCGATCCGATTCACACAAACCCACAGATCTCCCGGATGAATATATCCATAATTCTGTACTTTTAAACCGTCTGTCAGGGGACACCTTTTAAAAGTGACCTAGTACCGGAAGCACACTCAGAGTTGTCACATACTTTCTGGGTAAACACAGTAACTGACTCAAATCAGTACTTTACCGGGGCAAGAACAGTCCCACTGGAACAACATTGTGCAATGGAATTGTGTGACTACTTTTCCCCAGTGTAATTAAAACTATAAATATAATTATACCCTCATTAATACCTGTTCCTTCGGCTGATTTTAAATCATCTATTTCAATTTTCACCTTAATTAGAAAGATCAACTGAAAGAGAGATACAGACCATAAGATCATAAGACATAGGAGCAAAGAAGAGGAGCACTCTGGAGGAGGGTGACCTGAGTGAGCCTGGAGGTCTGGAGTGCATCTGCTTCAATGCGAGGAACGTAACGGGTAAGATAGACGAACTTAGGGCCTTAATGCTTACACAAAATTTGGATGTGGTTGCGGTGACGGAGACTTGGTTAAAAGAAGGACACGACTGGCAGCTAAATATTCCGGGGTATAAGTGTTTTAGGCGAGACAGAGGAGGAGCTAAAAAAGTTGGGGAGTAGCGATATTAGTTAGGGAGCATATTACCGTGGTGCAGAGGGTAGAAAACTTAGAGGGGTCAAGTACTGAGTCGCTGTGGGTGGAACTCAGAAATAGGAAGGGTGCAGTCACTATGCTGGAGGTGTACTACAGACCACCCAACAGCCCACGGGAAGTGGAGGATAGGATATGTCAGGAGATTCTGGAAAGGTGCAGGAAAAAATAGTGTTGTTGTAGTGGGGGACTTTAATTTCCCTGGTATAGACTGGAACGTGCTTAGAGCTGGGGGGCCGGACGGGGAGGAATTTGTAAAATGTATACTGGAAGGTTCAATGGAACAGTATGTGGATAGCCCGACTAGAGAGGGGGCAATACTGGACCTAGTTCAGGGAAATGAGCCCGGTCAGTTCGTCAAAGTTTTGGGAGGGGAACATGTGGCAAATAGTGATGATAAGAGCCGTGGGGTTATGCTGCAACTGTACAGGACCTTGGTGAGACCGCATTTGGAATATTGCGTGCAGTTCTGGTCACCTCACTATAAGAAGGATGTGGAAGCGCTGGAAAGAGTGCAGAGGAGATTTACCAGGATGCTGCCTGGTTTGGAGTGTCGGTCTTATGAGGAAAGGTTGAGGGAGCTGGGGCTGTTCTCTCTGGAGCGGAGGAGATTGAGGGGAGACTTAATAGAGGTTTATAAAATGATGAAGGGGATAGATCGAGTGAACGTTCAAAGACTATTTCCTCGGGTGGATGGAGCTATTACAAGGGGGCATAACTATAGGGTTCATGGTGGGAGATATAGGAAGGATATCAGAGGTAGGTTCTTCACGCAGAGAGTGGTTGGGGTGTGGAATGGACTGCCTGCAGTGATAGTGGAGTCAGACACTTTAGGAACATTTAAGCGGTTATTGGATAGGCACATGGAGCACACCAGGATGGTAGGGAGTGGGATAGCTTGATCTTGGTTTCAGATGAAGGTCGGCACAACATCGTGGGCCGCAGGGCCTGTTCTGTGCTGTACTGTTCTATGTTCTATGTTCTATGTTCTATAACTCTGTTATCTTTAGGATAGTAAAGGACAAGGACGAGTGCTGTCCTACGGGCAGGGTGCTAAATTGGGGGAAGGCATCTATAGCCGGATTAGGCAGGAATTAGTGGACGTTGATTGGGAGAGGATGTTCGAGGGTAAGTCCACGTCTGGCATGTGGGAGTCATTTAAGGAACAATTGATAAGGCTGCAGGTTAGGCATGTGCCTGTAAAAAGGAAGGATAGGAAAGGTAGGATTCGAGAGCCGTGGATAATCAGGGAAATTGAGGATCCGATTAAAATGAAAAGGGAGGCGTACGTTAAGTCCAGGCAACAGAAAGCAGATGGAGCTCTGGAGGAATACAGAGAGAGTAGGAAAGTACTCAAACGGGGAGTTAGAAGGGCAAAAAGAGGTCACGAGATGTTCTTGGCAGGCAGGATTAAGGAGAATCCTAAGGCATTCTATTCATATGTTAGGACAAAAGAGTTGTCAGGGAGAAAATCGGACCTCTCAGGGACAAAGGAGGGGAATTATGCTTAGAACCCAAGGGAATTGGGGAGATCCTAAATGAATACTTTGCATTGGTATTCACGAAGGAGAGGGACGTGTGAACCGGGAGTGTCTCGTGGGGAGGTGTTGACCCGTTAGAGAAAATCTCCATTACAAGGGAGGAAGTGTTAGGTTTTTTAGGGAACATTAAAACTGACAAAGCCCCAGGGCCTGATGGCATCTGTCCTAGACTGCTCAGGGAGACGAGAGATGAAATTCCTGGGCCTCTGACGGAAATTCTTGTCGCTGATTTGGACACAGGTGAGGTCCCTGAGGATTGGAGGATAGCGAATGTGGTCCCGTTGTTTAAGAAGGGTAGCAGGGATAAACCAGGAAATTATAGGCCGGTGGGCTTGACGTCAGTGGTAGGGAAGTTGTTGTGGAGATTCTTGGAGATAGGATGTACGTGCATTTAGAACGGAACAATCTCATTAGTGACAGACAGCATGGTTTTGGAAGAAGGAGGTCGTGCCTTACAAATTTGGTGAAGTTTTTTGAGGAAGTGACAAAAACGGTTGATGAAGGAAGGGTCGTGGATGTCGTCTATATGGATTTCAGTAAGGCATTTGACAAAGTCCCACATGGCAGGTTGGTTAAGAAGGTTAAGGCTCATGGGATACAAGGAGAAGTGGCTAAATGGGTGGAGAACTAGCTTGGCCATAGGAGACAGAGGGTAGCGGTCGAAAGGTCTTTTTCCGGCTGGAGGTCTGTGACCAGTGGTGTTCCGCTGGGCTCTATGCTGGGACCTCTGCTATTTGAGATATATATAAATGATTTGGAAGAAGGTGTAACTGGTGTTATCAGCAAGTTTGCAGATGACATGAAGGTGGCTGGACTTGCGGGTAGCGAAGAGCATTGTCGGGCAATACAGCAGGATATAGATAGGCTGGAAAATTGGGCAGAGAGGTGGCAGATGGAATTTAATCCAGATAAATGCGATGTGATGCATTTTGGAAGAAATAATGTAGGGAGGAGTTATACAAGAAATGGCAGAGCCATCAAGAGTATAGAAACACAGAGGGACCTCGGTGTGCAAGTCCACAAATCCTGGAAGATGGCAACACAGGTGGAGAAGGTGGTGAAGAAGGCATATGGTATGCTTGCCTTTATAGGACGGGGTATAGAGTATAAAAGCTGGAGTCTGATGATGCAGCTGTATAGAACGCTGGTTAGGCCACATTTGGAGTACTGCGTCCAGTTCTGGTTGCCGCACTACCAGAAGGTCGTGCAGGAGTTAGAGAGAGTGCAGAGGTTTACCAGGATGTTGCCTGGTATGAAGGGTCTTAGCTATGAGGAGAGATTGAGTAAACTGGGGTTGTTCTCCCTGGGAAGACGGAAAATGAGGGGAGATCTAATGGAGGTGTACGAGATTATGAAGGGGATAGATAGGGTGAACGGTGGGAAGCGTTTTCCCAGATCACAAGTGACGATCACGACGGGTCATGGGCTCAAGTTGAGAGGGGCGAAGTATAACTCAGATATTAGAGAGATTATTTTTACACAGAGGGTGGGGGGGCTGGAATGCGCTGCCAAGTAGGGTGGTGGAGGCAGGCCCGCTGACATCGTTTAAGACTTACCTGGATCGTCACATGAGCAGCCTGGGAATGAAGGGATACAAACGATTGGTCTGGTTGGACCAAGGAGCGGCACAGGTTTAGAGGGCCGAAGGGCCTGTTTTCCTGTGCTGTACTATTCTTTGTTCTTTGTTCAGTGTTAGGTCACTCAGCCCACCGAGTCTGCTCCGCCATTCAATCATGGCGGATTTTTCTCTCAACCCCATTCTCCTGCCTTTTCCCCATCACCCCTGATCCCCTTATTAACCAATAACTATTCTATCTCTGCCCGGAAGACACTCAATGACCTGGCCTCCACAGCCTTCTGCTGCAAAGACTTCCACAAAATCACCACTCTTTGACTGAGGAAATTCCACCTCATCTCTGTTTTAAAGGATCGTCCCTTTCGCCTCAGGTTGTGCCCTCTGGTTCTCGTTTTTCCTACTGGTGGAAACATCCCCACCATGTCAACTCTGGCCAGGCCTTGCAGTGTCCTCTAATTTTCAATACGATCCCCCCTCAACCTTGTAAACGTCAACGAGTACAGACCCAGAGTCCTCAACCGTTCCTCATATTTCAACCATTTCATTCCAGGGATCATTCTTGTGAACCTCCTCTGGACCCTTTCCAAGGCCAGCACATCCCTCCTTAGATAAGGGACCCGAAACTGGCCTCAATGTTCCAAATTGCGTCTGGCCAGAGCCTTATGCAGCCTCAGAAGTACTTCCCTGCTCTAGGATTCTAGCTCTCCCGGCATGAATGCTAACATTGCATTTGCCTTCCTAACTGCCGACTGAACCTTAAGCGAATCTTGAACAAAGACCCTCAAGTCCCTTTGTGTTTCTGTTTTCCAAAACCTTTTCCCATTCAGAAAATAGTCTGTGCCTCACTCCTCCTTCGAAAGTGCATAACCTCACACTTTTCCTCATTGTATTCCATCTACCACTTATTTGCCCACTCTCCTAACCTGTCCAAGTCCTTCTTCAGCGCCCCTCCTTCCTCAATAGTACCTTTCCTTCGCCATCGCTTTGTATCATCTTCAAATTTAGCAACAGTGCCTTCAGTTCCTTCCTTCAAATCGTTAATGTATATTGTGAAAAGTTGTGTTCTCAGGACTGATTCCTGAGGCACGCCAGTAGTCACCAGCTGCAACCCTGAAAGAGACCCCTTTATCCCCACTCTCTCCTTCTGCCAGTCAGTCAATCCTCAATCCATGCCAGGGTCCTTAACACCATGGGCTCTTAACTTATTTATCGACGTCGAGTTCAAAGTAGCGTAAGTTAAGCTGAGGTAGAAAAGGTACAACTGTTGATGTGGAATGTTGATAGGGCGGTACGGTAGCACAGTGGTTAGCACTGCTGCTTCACAGCTCCAGGGTCCCGGGTTCGATTCCCGGCTCGGGTCACTGTCTGTGTGGAGTTTGCACATTCTCCTCGTGTCTGCATGGGTTTCCTCCGGGTGCTCCGGTTTCCTCCCACAGTCCAAAGATGTGCGGGTTAGGTTGATTGGCCAGGTTAAAAATTGCCCCTTCGAGTCCTGAGATGCGTGGATTAGTGGGTAAAAATGTGGGGGTGGGGCCTGGGTGGGATTGTGGTCGGTGCAGACTCGATGGGCCGAACGGCCTCCTTCTGCACTGTAGGGTTTCTATGATTCTATGATAGGAAACGAGAGAGTGCAGAATGTAGTGTTATAGTCATAGCTAGGGTACAGAGAAAGATCAACCGAATGCAAGGTAAGTCCATTCAAAAGTCTGACAGCAGCAGGGAAGATGCTGTCCTTGAGGAGGCTTGTCCGTGACCTCAGATTTTGTATCTTTTTTTCCCGATGGAAGAAGGTGGAAATGAGAACGTCCGATATGCATGGGGTCCTTAATTATGCCGGCTGCTTTGCCGAGGCAGCGGGAAGTGTAGACAGAGTCAATGGATGGGAGGCTGGTTTGTGTGGTGGATTGGGCTACATCATCCGAGATTAAAGTTTACAGCAGAAACTCGGCTGGTGCATTCTCCCTTTTATATCAGACACTGTAGAATGACAGAAACTCTATAGTGAAGAAGGAGACCATTCGGTCCATCAAGTCTGTATCGACCACAATTCCACATAGGCTGTAGGCCCGTAACCCCACTTATTTAACCCGCTAATCCCTCCAACCTATGCATCCCGGGACACTCAGAGACCATTCAGCATGGCCAATACACCTAACCCGCACATTTTTGGAGTGTGTGGGGAAACCGGACCACCCGGAGGAAACCCACGCATACACGGGGAGAACGTGTAGACTCCACACAGACAGTGACCCAAGACTGTGTCCCTGGCGCTGTGAGGCAGCAATGCTCACCACTGTGTCACCGTGCCACCCATGAACGATTTTTCTCATTTTCCATTGGAGATATTGTCAAGTGATTGAAGTTGGGATCATCATAGATTGCAATCTGTACATTTGATCCAGTTATCAGATTTCTGTCCCAATCGGAATCCAAGTGCGTAAATTTCTCTGCCCTAATTCTTCTGACAGACATTGTTAATGTTTAATCTTCCATAATGGATCCTGTTCAAGGTATTTTAATATTTCCAATGTAATTGCCTCAATTTCACCCAATGATTCATCGAAGTTTGAATACACCAACTTTAAGGCATATATTTTATTTTTTATATCTTATCAGCCTTTAACAGAAGGATGCTGGATCAGAAAACTACCCAGTTTTGCCTCTCGGTCTGTAATTTTATAAGTTACTGTGAAACCGAGAAAGCAAATGAGTTGGAATCAAAACGTGCCCCCAATTACCTCAACAGACTTCACAAGTATTTATCAGGGGATGCTTCACTGTTTATTCCGCAGAAACAGGTGGACCGTTCCCTAACACACATTAAATGCAGAGCCTAAATGATACTAGAATTATTCCTGACTTTGTTAACATTCAGAAAGGATAGGATGGTTAAAGTGATTATGTTCCAAATGGGCAATACGCTTCTGTTTTACAAACTAAATTTCACACAAATACTGAGAATCATGTGCATAAACATGCGCTCACATTTGTGTATCTCATATTCAGACACACTCTGCCATACACTGACCTGCACACACATATACACACACGCACACACACATGCACACAAACAGAATGTCAGAAACAGAAGGAACACAGAATATCTCACGAATGCACATGCATTCTCGCAAAGAATATCGCACAGACAGATACACTCACATAGGTCCTCACAAACAGGCAGTCATATCGACAGACAAATACTCCCTGCTCAACATATTCTCTCTCTCTCTCTCTTACCCATTTCCGATCGCACTTCAAACCCATTCAAATTAAAAATCTGTACACCTCGTCCTTTAATTTGCTCGAAGTCCAATGGGTAATGAATTGCATGGACTCATGACCATTTGAGAGAAGCAATTGCTCCTCATCTCTGTGGTGAAACACCATCTAAAATTAGGACCTCTTGTTCCTCATTGCCCTAAAAGAGGAAACATCCTTTGCACGTCTACTTTGACAATCTCTCTGATCATATTGATCATCTCAATTAGATCGCCCCTCATTCTTCGAAACTGCAGGATGCATAGGCCTAAACTGGCAAATCTCTTCATACGTCAAACCCCTCATCTCTGGAATCAATCGAGTGAACCTTCTCTGAAGCGCAACCAGTGCAATTGCATCCATCGTCATTAACGGGACCAAAACAATGGACTAAGTCTCGTCTCACTAATGCATTATATAGTAGCTGCACCACATCGCTACTTTTATATTCTATCCCATTAAACTAAATGCCAATACTCTATTTGCCCTCATTGTTACCTGCTGTACGTGCATATTAATTTTCTGTGAATCATATACTACAACACCCAGATCCCTCTGCACCAAAACCCTCTGAAGTATCTCTCCAATGAGATAATAATTTGCCTTTGTATTTTTTTCCTACCAAGATGGATAACCTCGCATTCATCCACGCTAAACTCCATTTGCCAAATTTTGCCACATTAATTTCCCCTAAACATATTCAATTTTTAGTTTCTTATTTAACTGTTGCAACTTACACTCCCACCGATCTTTGTGTCATCCGAAAATTGACGATGGTACCTGCGATGCGTGCATCAAGTTAATTAATATGGTTCGTAAAGATATGGGGCTGGAGGACAGATCCCTGTGGCGTCCTATGCGAAACATCTTGACAACACACAAATAACCATTTATCCCGAATCTCTGCTTCATGTTGGTTTACGTATCCTCTACCCAAGCTTATAAATCACGCCTAATATCACGTTAAGTAAACATGTGTATTATCATTTTGCATGGCACGTTACCAATACAATTTGGACTTCAGGACTACATCTACAGGATCTGCATTATCCATCTTACTATTTGCATCTTCGAAGATCTCAAGCAAAATATAGTTTACCTTTCAAAACACAGTGCTGCCGCTGGTGAATTGCATTTTCACTTCCTACGCATCCTGCTATTACTTACTTTAAAATGGGCTCTAACAATTTCCCAATGATGGATGTTAAACAAATAGATTCCTACTTTTGTTTCCCTATTTTTTGGATAAGGACTTTATATTACCGTTTTTGATATCCACTGGAACCATTCCCACATCCAGGAAATTTCAGAATATTATAGCAAATGGATGCACTCTCTCCAACGCCAGACATTTTAAGACCATTGACGATGATGGCAGTCAGGCTCTGGGGGCTTGCCTGCCGTCAATCACAATCGTTCGCTCAGTACATTGTCTCTCGTGACGATGATAGAACTTCTTCCCTTTCAATTGGCTCCGCTACAACTGGACTAGAACATGAATGACACCACGCATAGATTATTCCGCAAAGTTTTTTTTTCTTAATATTAGCGAATAAATATCCATGCTTTGGTACGGGTTCAGCTAACTTTCACTAAGTTGATCATTTGGGTAAAACAATGTTGATCAGTATGTGTCTGTACTCAGTAGAGTTAGGAATAATACGAGGTGTTCTTATTGGACATTGCGAGAATAGGAGGAGGCAAGAAGGTTTCGCTCCTGAGAGGAAGCTCGCCGCAACAACTCTTCACTAGACATGTTCGTTGGGGAAATCTAGAATTAGGGGCACTTTCTAACTATTAATGGAGTGATTCTCCGGGCAAGCTCGCCTCAAAACCAGAGAATCCAGCCAGAGGTTACATGGTCCGCCGCTCCCCCTCCCGCCCCCCACCCCTTCCGCCCCCCCCCTTCAATTCCAATGGCGAGCGGGAAGGGAGAATCCTGGCCAAGATGTTTCCCATTCAATACTGCGATGAGGAATACGTTTTATTCTCTCAGAAGTCCTCTGGTCCTTATAATGCTCTTCCTCAAAGAGCAGCGAATGCTGTGTCATTGGATGAATCAAATATTGAGTTAGACATGTGTTTGAACTATTGGGAATTCAAGTGTTGTGGAGAACACGTGGGAATGGATAGGTCACACCAAGATTGAAACACCCATGAACTTATTGAATGATGAAGGTGTCTACAATAGCCAAGTGTTTGACTTTGGTTCTTATTTATGTCAATTTGATCCGAATAGCACTTTTCGTACACCCACTTTCCTTCCATTGTTGGTAGTGTCCAAATGCCTTCAATAAGAACGTTTCTGTTCTGGCTAATTTCGTAAGATTTCTCAATTTTTCACAAACATAGACTCTTCATACTTTTCTTACAACTTCTAGGATCGTTTCCTTCCACCCGCCCACGCCGCTCCACTCCTCTCCCTCTCCCCACTGATCTCCACAATTTGAACAGTTTAAATTTTGTTGATTTCCTTTGGTCTGTTCGTGGCTGGACTTCACATCCTATTGCGAGTTCCCAGAAGTCCTCTTGCTCGTTTTGCACGTCATCTCTTCAGACTCATTTGTCAGTTCAGTATTTTTTGTATTTCATCTGACCTAATATCGCTCCACCAATGTTTACCCGGAAGACCTGTCTATCGCGATATGCTTTAGTCAAAGTTTGTTATATATGCCTAACTGTAAGGATGGTTGTCAGCAATTTCCCCCCCCCCCCCCAGAAAGTGGTGATGGAAATCCTGATACAGCAGCTTCCCATGGTTGCATTGTATTTCGAGTACAGCCAGAGAGCCAATGCTATGGGAAAGTTGATTAACCGCTTGCTTGACTCTCGCTGGAAAACTGAATACATCACTTTATCTTTAACAAATTGCTGGCCAATGATCTTCCAACATTCTAAGTCCCTTCACGTTGCCTCATTAGGGAATCCCACCAATGCAGAAGGAAGCTATTCGGCTCATCGACACTGCACTGACTCTGCGAACAGCCCATTCCTCACACAACCCACGCTAACCCACCTAGCTTACAGATCTTTGAAGTTTGGGAGGAAACCAGAGCACCTGGAAAAAAACAATGAAGAAATGGAGAACGTGTACACTCCGCGTAGAGAGACAGCGAGGCCGAAATTAAACCGGCTCACTGCCGCTAACGCAGCCGTGTTAAGCACTCTAATCTCGAGGGTAAGGTCACCGAACTGTAGAAGTTTTGTTTTGCCCTCATCCCCTGGATTGCACTCACTTTGTACAATTTTCTAATAAATTATCTGAATGTGTGTTGGCCGTTCACCAAGGTCTGATGGCGCCATGTATAATAGAACTGCGGCCGAGACAGACGGTACAGTGTCCAGTCCAATCTAAGAACTTCATCCCCAAGAGCCGGTAAGAAAAGGCCATATTGCTGGCCAGCCACACTTGATGCATAAGAGCGCATCATTTGTGTTAGTAGATGCGACAGGGGAGTGGCAAATTTTCTGGTAGCAGCTGTCAGTGAATGGGAACAAAGCCATTCTCTCCGGACGAAGGGTTGGAGGAAGTACTTTACCTTGGAGAATGGATTATTGCTAGTATAACACTTCTCTCAGAAATAAATTTTCCGATATTTTCTTTCTGGTCTGCCAACTGTTTTGGTTTCCAGTGTTCCACTCTTATCAATCATGTCTCTTAGCACCGCCAATACCTTTTCTTATTTATGTTAATTCGGTAGTTTTGATCCAAGAACTACAAAGATAAAATGATCACGCTCAGAGGCTTCAGTAACTCACTGAAATGTTTACTTCTCTTTTGCATTACCGTTCACTCCACTTTTTCTTAACATACCGATGCAATAATATAAGTTTAGTTACACAGGCCTATTCATACAAGCACCTACAAGTGGTTAACTAAGTGTTCATTGACAATAGTTTATTGGAATTTGTTTTTGGGTTTCAGTGACAATGACTGACACATGTTTGCTTTGCCGAAGTTCATGGTCTGATTAATAACTGGTCATTGCTTTTTGCTGATGACGAAATCTGGTGTCATGAGCAACGAATTGTTTCACGGAAATAGCTCACTTTTGATAAGGTTGGGTGAAAAAAATAATTCCCAAATGCCCTACTGCAGAATGCTCAAAGAGCGTCAGAAGTTGATACAAGCCTAAGAATTGTTCCAACATTGATCAGCAATCCTGCACGTCTGAACCATGGACTGTTTTTATTTTCTTTCTGCGCGTTCACATCTCCTATCCAAGGCAGACAGACAGATCAATAGTCTCTCCTTTACATAAACTACCTAGTTTGATGTATCACTGACTCCATTTGTAACTATCAAACCAAATCCAACAAGCTTCACACTTCCAACATAAATACCAATCCAGATATATCAGTGGTCTCATTTATACATTTTCATTTCATCTTTCATTTAATCTGGCAGTCGCTGACTAGACCAAAGTTAACAGGCCACAATTTAGTGCCCTTCAAAAGGTTATGATGAGCTGCCTTCTTAAGCCGCTGCAGTCCATAAGGTGTGGGTACACTTGCAATGTTGTTCGGAGGTGAGTTCCTGAATTTTAACTGAGCAACAGTGAAGGAACATCCCATATATTTTGAAGTTTAAGTTGAGTGTATCATGGATGGGAAATTCGAAGTGGTGTAGCATCCTTGCAACTGCTGAACGCCTCAGAAATAGACTTCAGCAAGCAATGGATATATTTTTTCATTCATGGTTTCTGCTTGGGAAACACGCAGATTTGCTTCTTTGGCACAATGACCTCTACACGCTTACTCAGGCAGTAAGTTAATGTAATGGCATACTCGTTCAGTATGGTCGCAGAGTTTTTTTAAATACTGAGCAGTCCACTGACTCTATGCAGTCCCGTCGGAGATCATCCGATTCCTCAGCTCAACATTGCACGACTTTCTTTGACGGATTCTTCTGCTTCAGTTTTTTTTTCTTGTAAGCCGGGAGCAGGAGCCGTGTGGTCTGATTTGCCAAAATGTGGGCGAGCGACAGAGCCATTGGCATGTTTGATACTTGTGTAGCCGTGGTTTAGCACGTTTGGGCTTTGTTGGAGCAGGAGACATTTTGGTGGTAACTTGATAATACGCTCTTGAGCTTGGCCTAATTGTGGTGAACATATCATCTCAATTGACCGAATGAGTGTGTAGGCGTGAATTAGATAGTTTGCAATGTGTTGATCCTTAATTAATTCTCATGTTGCTTACATTAATAACACAAGAGTGCAGATGTGAATCTGTCACTTGTAGTTGGACATCAATCTTTGAAGAGAGCTTCAGTTCCCATTGCAAAACATACTAGGTGCTCAAGTCACAAAACATACCATGCAGCCTCATTGAGGACACAAAAAGACAGATCAGTGTTGGGAACCACTTTCTCCCACGTGAATAGAAAAACACCCAGCGGCCACTGGAGATGCTGGAATGTAACAGGACGGGGCCAGAACAGAGAAGACATTCTCTCTTCCATCTTCTTCCGTCGGCAAAAAAGATACAAAAGTCTGAGGTCACGTGCCAACCGACTCTAGAACAGCTGCTTCCCTGCTGCTGTCAGACTTTTAAATGGGCTAAATACATGTGACAATAAGCAATCAATTCAAATCTTATCAATTCAAATCAACATGATTCTGGATACATACATGAATTCACATATTGGGTAAGCATTGCAAAGGTAATAACAATTTTACTGTGAGGCTTAATGTGAAACATTGACGAGAAGAGCAACTGATGAATAGAGGTGAGATTTATTTTTTTGTATTGCTGTTTGATTTACATTTGAAAGAATTTAAATATCAGAATGAATGGATATTTCACGCCATCTTTTAACTCCTCCCTGAATTTACTCTGGGTACCTGCATAAATAAATGGGTTGACACAGGAACTTAACTGCTGAAGCATATATCCTGCTTCTTCAAGAATTAAATTTGGTCCACTGGAATTTGAACCTGAAGAATATGTAATCCTCGAAATTTGGACATAAAGGAAAGTTATAAGAACCAACACATATGAGAGCATGAAACTGCCCGAGACGCAGAAAAGTAGCACAATGGATTTTCTCCTCTTCTCCATCTCTGGGTCACTTCGATTCTCTGCATTGCTCTTGTCTCTGAGTCTCTTGCGGGCTCTACTTGCCGCTAGGATGTGTCTGACGGTCAGTACATTCAGCAACAGAATAAGGAAAAATGGGAAACATGTGGTTAAAACCACCATTAGGCAGTCAAATGCGATCCATGCAGCTGATGTATAAAATATTGCTTTGGTGCTGCAGAACCAAGGTAATAATAATGGAAGGCTCACATAATAATGGAAGGCTCACATGTAAAGTATAGGGGGATGTTTCTGGCAAAGCTGAAAGCACAGACAGTTCCTATAACCACAGCCGCTGTTTTCACCGTACAATATTTGGTTTTCAGTTTCTGACAACAAATAGCAATAAATCTATCAATAGTGAAAGCGACCGTCACCCAAACAGACGAATCTCTAACACCATAAATGAGCACAAAGCTGACACTGATAACCGGAGTGATGGACAAGAAACTGAATGGGAAGTAGGTACCTAAAATCCGATTTAATATCACGCCCGTGATCAACACCAGGAGGTCAGTCACCGCCATTGACATCAGATAGTAGGTGATGCATTTGGAGAGACCGCATCTTCCTCGAGAAAGGATGAGAATCACTGCCAGATTCGCTGTGACATGGAAGAGATAGAGAAGGGATTGTTGGAATCTTCACAACTGGGTCAGTGTCAAGAACGAACAGAATTAGTATAACATTAATACGCTATTTTTTCACTGGAGAAAATAAAACAACCTCCTAATTTATCGTAATTGCTCAGTACTATAATGTTCTGCTCGGACGACTACTGGTTCTGTCTTATTCTAAATATTGAGTTCTCCACTGTGGGACTCAATTAGAGGAAGTACAATCATTTTTGCTCCCTCAGTTAATATGTAGAGAAGATTTGCCGTGAAATGATGCATATGCGATTTGAAAGAGTCGTATCTGAAATGAATTTCAGTTACTTCCACAGTGACAGGATGTTATGCAAAAATGCAATGACTTATGCAGTCTAGAGCAGGTTGCGATAGAGCTCACATATTTATAGTGTGACTCCTAATTGACAATTATTGCATGTCGGCTCCGTTCAAATTCAGAGTTCACACTGTTTTTGCAAATCGTTGATGGAGAACATAACAAAGTACTATGGTGGCAACATAATTGCTGAATATTGGACTCAAGAGGAGAGAAGCCTCAACCATTCAGTCAGCAGAAGAGCAACTGTTGTGCAAATTAAATAACAATCAACTGTTAAGAAGAAATGTGTAAATGATCAGGTCGCTTTTAAAACTTTTGCACAGCCGTGCATAGTCGTAAATTCCACCTGGTTCTACGTAATTGGCATTGTTTTCCTCAGAGGACCGTTAAAATTTCAGCAATTTAAACCAATACAAGGATGCATAATGAACTCTGTGCGCTCAAATAGATTAACCAGCAGGTTTGGCTTGTGTCATTGGTATATTATTAAGTGAACATCCACAAACACGCTGTTGTTGCTTGCTGTCCCTGCCGGAGATAATGGAAGCTTAAAAAACTGCAGAATTCACTGGTCATAGAATCACTTGCAACCGTCAGACAAAACCTGTAAATCATTTTGTTTTACAATATTGTATTTATATGTTTACGGCTAACTCTCCAAATAGCTTGAAATCACTGTGGCAGAACGCAAATTAAATTCAGGGGAATTGAAATTGTTCAGCAGCGCCACCACGAGCATGAATAATTAACTGAGGATCAGCTCAGGCCATTTAACGTACTGAAAATAAGCCAATAGATCAAACTGTATTATGGTCCGTTTCTAGGTAAGTTCCAAACAATCTTGTATATGCCACTGGGCGGCTATAAAATGGGAACTCAATTGTAGGTCAGTGGACTTTCAATCTCAGTTTCATTTGTTCCAAGAAATGCATAGAACTATGTTTTCGGGAACACAATTTTACAGAATGAGACGATAAGCCAAATGAAACAAGAAATCAAATTGTTGTCGGCAATGACAAAATCTATGGACTGAACAACACAGGTCTGTCGGACGGCCCTCTATAAAATCCTGATAAATAGTGCCAATACTCGAAGTTCTAATGTGGACGAAGTTCGGCTTAAGTACACCATTAGGGGTTATTACCTTTGAGGGAAGTCCGGCAATGGTTAACGACGCATTTGTAAGTTGACGCACTGAGATGGACTATGTTTTGACATAAAACCATCTTCTGAAAAAAATTCATAGAATCATCGAATCGCGACAGTGCAGAGGGTAGCCAATCTGCCCATCGTGTCTGCACCAACAACATTCTTTTTTAAAATTTGATTTGATTTATTATTGCCACATGTATTTACATACAGTGAAAAGTTTTGCTTCTTGCGCCCCATACCGATTGCAGATAAAACATACCGTTCATAGAGAAGGAAACGAGAGAGTGCGGAATGTAGTGTTACAGTCATAGCTAGGGTGTAGAGAAAGATCAACTTAATGCAAGGTAAGCCCATTCAAAGGTCTGACAGCAGCAGGGAAGAAGCTGTTCTTGAGCCGGTTGGTACGCGACCTCAGACGTTTGTATCTTTTTCCCGACAGAAGAAGGTGGAAGAGAGAATGCCCGGGGTGCGTGTGGTCCTTAATTATGCTGGTTGCTTTGTTGAGGCAGCGGGAAGTGTAGACAGAGTCAATGGATGGGAGGCTGGTTTGCGTGATGGATTGGGCTACATTGTCGTCAATGTAGCCCAATCCATCTTGCAGTCTTGGGCAGAGCAGGAGCCAGACCAAGCTCTCATACAACCAGAAAAAATGCTTTCTGTGTTGCATGTGCAAACGTTGGTGAGAGTGATAGCTGACATGTCAAATTTCCTTAGTCTTCTGAGAAAGTAGAGGCGTTGGTGGGCTTTCTTAACAATAGTGTCGGCATGGGGGGACCAGGACTATTGGTGATCTGGACACCTAAAAACGTAAAGATCTCGACCCTTTCTAGATCACCGTTGATATAGACAGGGGCATTTTCTCCTTATGCTTCCTGAAGTCGATAGCAATCCCCTTCAACTTGTTGACATTGAGGGGCGATTATTGTTGCCGCACCAGTTTACCAGATTCTTTGTCTTATTCCTGTACTCCGTTTCGTCATTGTTTGAGATCCGTACCACTATGGTGGTGTTGTCAGCAGACTTGAAAATCGAACTGGAGGGGAATTCCTCCCAGGCCCTATCTCCATAACCTCACTTATTTACGCTGACACGAAGCGGCAAAGTAGGATGTCCAATCAACCTAACCAACACATTTTTGCCCCATTTTGCACAAAAGATTCGTTCCAAAACGGCCCCTTCCATCAAACCAAAAGATTCAGCATGGAAGAAATGCTCGAGATAAAAAGCAAGCACCACGCCTTTGGAAAGTACGGCAGGCTGACAGGAATGCAGGAAGTTATCATTGGTTACCATCCACAAAAGCGCAGGCAACAGCACACGGTCATAACCCGTTCACCTCAATGGCCAACCTTCGTCCTTATATAGAAATAGCTTCTATAGGAATGGAATTTTGACAGATAGTTCAGTATTATGTCTAATGTAGTATCATGTCTACTGCATGTGCTATTCAGTCCATCGATCACCAGTGTTCGTGTAAAATTTCTACCATGTTCAAAATGAGAGCCGAACTGGGTAGAGTGGAGGGTGTTTGGATTCTTCAACAAGTTCAGAACCACACAGATTGGTATAGCGAATGTTGAGGTTCAATAAGAACATGGCTCTATTTACATGTATTTAGATCTAAAGCATCAGGGTGTGTCTGAAGCGATCCAGTCTTACATTTTCTGCAATTGAGTGGCTGAAGCATAATTGTGCGAACACAAAATCAACACGCAAATGGCTACTGGTCGGTACATTTGATTTTGGGATACATTACTTCCAAAATTTATCGTTCTGGCTCATCATGCTTCAGAATATTTCGCAATAACATATGTGCAGGATCACGTGCTCGGTGAAAAGTTGTGTACGAATGACAGGGGTCTTACCAATGTTGGCACAACAAACAGGGTTGTGATCAGAATATACAATTCCTGATACAAACTGCACGGAGACAAGCTTTTTTGTGTTGAATAGGCAAAAAAAAAATACAACATCAAATGAACGAGAGGATGTCGTTGCAAAAAATACCCATTCCAGAAACAACACACAAATTATCTGTAAAGTTGCCTCTTTGGAAGAACTCCCGTTAACCCTATATAACGAATGTAAATTAAACAAACGAATGTAACATGATAAATTTATTGTGCATACACATAAACAACCTGACGAACGAGGCTTTCAAGTCAATGCTGCACAAATAGATAGAACTGGAAAAAAGGCATAAAGCGCAAGATAGCAGATAATTTCGAGAAATACAACATGCTTTACCTGAAGGCAACATGAAATAATCCATTACTTGAATAAAAATAAGATATTTTTCATGGAAAGTTAAAGAACCCCGGCACCCTTGAATGTCAATGATCTGAGGCTAACGCAGCAATGCTTAACTGCAGCAAGCCAAGCAGCTCTGAAAGTTTCAGCTGAGGCGCAGATGGCATCTGTACAGTTTGAGTCAGAAATTTGAGTTCCAAACCCAACTGCAGCAATAGGAGTGCTTGCTTAACTGAGGACCACTCGAATCAACAATGGTGATACCAAATCCACACCGATTACCCTCCAGTTCAAAGAACACAGTAGTAAATTTATGATATTGCAAGACCGATGCCATAACAAAAAAACATTTGGTTCTTGATCATTCATCCACACTGACAATGCCAAAACAAAATAAGTTAATTAATATCGTCATAACAGTGAGATGATACCCCAATATTAATCATTCTAAATATAATTGCTTTTACACTATCAGATGGGAGAAGTCAATAGATGAAATAATATAGTTAAAGTAATGAAATAATACAATGAAAGGGAAGATCATACTCCATCAACAGGGAGAGGTTATACCATCAACAGGAAGAAGAACAGCTGATCCGGGAAGAAAATGCGTATGAATGCACAGACAAGTAATGGCCTTTTGACATGAGAAATTACATCGTTCGAATGGAGAATTAATTCCCTGGTTTTTGGGACGTGTGGTGGAGCCTTGTTAAAAGGCGAACAGTTTACCGCGAACAGTTTACCGGTTAAAGGCGAGAAATGTTTCCATTCACCAGTGGCAAATTATCCTGTCGAAGCAATAAAAATAGTTGATAACATAGGAAACCATATCAGTAAATGAGAGGAGCAGTGGAGCTCAACCATAATTACGCTAAGAAGTAATTAGTTACTACAGTTTACCTGGAACCCCGATCGCTGCAATGACAGGATAGTAAATGGCAAACACCAGACCTTGTGATAATCCATGCATTTTTTGCTCGATGCTCCTCATGCGTTCCGCTCTACATTGATAGGTTGCCACATTTATACAGGATAAAATACACCAGGGAGACAATGAGATGTTTTTAATTTTTTTGTCATCATGACACTAATTTGAACAATGAAATGAGTAATGCACTACCGGCCTCTTCTTACTGTTTGGTGCAATGGATAGATTAAGCAAGGTACTGACGAAACTATAAAGATAATTACTCAGGGACTAGATTCTACTTTCAGTTAGATGTCTTCTGAAGAGTAAACAAAAGCTAAGTCGGCATTGGCAATGGTGAAAGTGACCATTTTGTAAAGGATGTGCTGAGGTTAATAAAATGCAAGGCTAAGTTAAGTCGCTTGAAGAAAGTTATAACAGAGCGACGATGTTCTCCTCGAAGGGGATGATGAAACAATGCTCGAATTGTTGCTAATTTACAATTCGTGCGATAACCAGTCACCCAGTAACCAGTGCGATAACCAATGCGATAACCAGTAACCCAGGGACCTGGGTTCGATTCCCAGCTTGGGTCACTGTCCGTGTGGAGTTTGCACATTCTCCTCATGTCTGCGTGGATTTCCTCCGGGTGCTCCGGTTTCCTCCCACAGTCCAAAGATGTGCGGGTTAGTTTGATTGGCCATGCTAAAATTGCCCCTTAGTGTCCTGAGATGCGGAGGTTAGAGGGATAAGTGGGTAAATGTGTAGGGATATGGGGTCGGGCCTGCGTGGGATTGTGGTCGGTGCAGACCCGATGGGCCACATGGCCTCTTTCTCCACTGTCGGGTTTCTATGATTCTATGTGCAACTGCGGGCAAAATCTATCCAAGAATGTATACACTCCCATGTTCACACCACAGACTTTGCACTCAATTCTATTTAGTTGCATTCCATACATTTGGTGTGTACATGTACATTTATCAGTGATGAACTCCAGTGCAGACCTATCCACGTCATCGCCAAAGCAATCAATGTGAAATTCTTAAAATCAACGGTGAACAGATACAGTTGAACAATTCCATTTGGCGCTAACAGACACAATTCAGCACAGTTCTATATAATGTGAACAATAGTTATTGGGACTCGTTACTTAGAGGGATAGACAGGAGGTTCTGTGGCAGCAAAAGAGACTCAAGGATGGTATGTTGCCTCCAGGATGCCAGGGTCTGTGATGTCCCGGACCGTGTTTTCGGGATTCCTAAGGGGGAGGGGGAACAGTCACAAGTCGTGGTACACATCGGTACCAACGACATAGGTAAGAGAAGGGACGGGGATTTAAAACAGGAATTTAAGGAGCTAGGGTGGAAGCTGAGAGCCAAGACAAATTATTTTGCCATCTCTGGTTTGTCGCCGGTGCCATGTGATAGCGAGTTGAGGAACAGGGAGAGAATGCAGATAAGCACATGGCTCCAGGGATGGTGCAGGAGAGAGGGTTTCAGCTAATTGGATCATTGGAACACATTCTGGGGAAGGTGTGACCTGTACAAACAGGACGGTTTGCACCTGAACCAGAGGGGCACCAATATCCTGGGAGGGAAATTTGCGACGGCTCTTCGGGGCGGGGGCGGGGGGGGGGGGGGGTGGCGGGCGGGGGAGATGGTTAAACTAATTTGTCAGGAGGATGGGAAAGGGAGCTGTAGTGGAGAAGTCAGTGTTGAGTGTAGTGAGGTGCTCAGGAAGATATCAAGATCGCAGGCGTGTACCGGCAGACAGGAAGGTGGGTTGAAGTGTGTCTACTTCAATGCAAGGAGCATCCGAAATAAGGTAGGAACTTGGAGCGTGGATTAGTACTTGAGACTATGATGTTGTGGCCATTACGGAGACATGGTTAGAACAGGGACAGGAACGGTTGTTGGAATTTCTAGGGTATAGATATTTCAGCAAGAGTAGGGAAGGTGGTCAAAGAGGTGGTGGAGTAGCATTGTTAATCAAGGATAGTTTAACGGCTGCAGAAAGGCAGTTCGAGGGGGATCTGCCTACTGAGGTAATTCGGCTGAAGTTAGAAATAGGAAAAGAGCGGTCACGTTGTTAGGAGTTGTCTATAGGCCTCCAAATAGCAATAGAGATGTGGAGGAAGAAATTGCAAAGCAGATTATGGATAGGTGTGGAGGTCACAGGGTAGTAGTCGTGGGTGACTTTAAGTTTCCAAATATTGATTGGAACATGTATAGATCGAATGGTTCGGGTGGGGCAGTTTTTGTACAGTGTGTGCAGGAGGGTTTCCTGACACAATATATGGATAGGCCGACAAGATGTTGGGCCATATTGGATTTGGTACTGGGAAATGAACCGGGCCAAGTGTTAGATTTGGTTGAGGGAGAGCACTTTGGAGATAGCGACCACAATTCGGTGTCTTTCGTGATTGAAATGGAGAGGGATAGGGCCGTACGGCAGGACAAGTTTTATAATTGGGGGAGGGGTAATTGTGATGGGATTACGCAAGAATTAGGGAACATAAGATGGGAACAGAAACTGTCAGGGAAAGGCACAAATGAAGAGTGGAGCTTGTTCCAGGAACAAATACTGCGTGTCCTTGATAGGTTTGTTCCTGTCAGGCAGGCAGGAAATGGCGGAGTGAGGGAACCATGGTTCACAAAAGAGGTTGAATGACTTGTTAAGAGCAAGAAGGAAGCGTATGTAAGGATGAGAAAACAAGGTTTAGTTGGGTCCATTGAGGGTTACAAATTAGCAAGGAATGAGCTGAAAAAAGGGCTGAGGAGAGCTAGGAGGGGGCATGAGAAGTCCTTGGCGGGTCGGATCAAGGAAAACCCCAAGGCTTTATGTGAGGAATAAAAGAATGAGGAGGGTGAGGTTAGGGCCGGTCAAGGACGGCAGTGGGAACTTCTGTATGGAGTCAGAAGAGATAGGAGAGGCGATGAATGAATACTTTTCTTCAGTGTTCACCAAGGAGAGGGGCCATGTTGTTGAGGATGAGAGTGTGATACAGGCTGATAGGCTGGAGGAGGCAGATGTTCTGAGGGGTGATGTATTAGCAATTTTGATAAACCTGAAGGTCGATAAGTCGCCTGGGCCAGATGAAATATATCCTAGGATTCTTTGGGAGGCAAGGGATGAGATTGCAGAGCCTTTGGCTTTGATCTTTGGATCCTCACTGTCCACGGGGATAGTGCCGGAGGACTGGAGAGTGGCGAATGTTGTTCCTCGGTTCAAGAAAGGAAATCGGAATGACCCTGGTAATTATTGGCTGGTTAGTCTTACTTCGGTGGTCGGTAAGTTAATGGAAAAGGTCCTGACGGATAGGATTTACGACCATTCAGAAAGATGCAGCTTAATCTGGGATAGTCAACACGGATTCGTGGAGGGTAAGTCTTGCCTCACAAATTTGATTGAATTTTTTGAGGACGTAACTATGTGTGTCGATGAACGTAGAGCAGTTGATATCATATACGTGGATTTTAGTAAGGCGTTTGATAAGGTCCCCCATGGTCGGCTCATGAAGAAAGTAAGGCGGTGTGAGATAGAGGGAAACTTGGCCGATTGGATAAGTAACTGGCTATCTCATAGAAGACAGAGGGTGCTGGTGGATGGAAAACTTTCAGACTGGAGACCAGTTACCAGCGGTGTACCACAAGGATCAGTGCTGGGTCCTCTGAATCTTAGAAACCCTACAGCGCAGAAAGAGGCCATTCGGCCCATCGAGTCTGCACCGACCACACTCCCACCCAGGCCGTACCTCCATATACCTACATATTTACCCACTAATCCCTCTAACCCGCATCCCAGGACACTAAGGGCAATTTGTTTAGCTTGGCCAATCAACCTAACCTGCACATCTTTGGACTGTGGGAGGAAACCGGAGCACCGGGAGGAAACCCACGCAGACACGAGGAGAATGTGCAAACTCCACACAGACAGTGACCCAAGCCGGGAATCGAACGCGGGTCCCTGGAGCTGTGAAGCAGCTGTGCTAACCACTGTGCTACCGTGCCGCCCCTATTTGTGATTTTTATAAATGACTTGGAGGAGGGGGCTGAAGGGCGGATCAGTAAATTTGCGGATGACACCAAGATTGATGGAGTAGTGGATGCGATGGAAGGCTGTTGTAGGCTGCAAAGAGACATTGATAGGATGCAGAGCTGGGCCGAAAAATGGCAGATGGAGTTGAACCCTGATAAGTGCGAGGTGATTCATTTTGGTAGGACAAATTTGAATGCGGATTACAGGGTCGAAGGTAGGGTTCTGAGGAATGTGGAGGAACAGAGAGATCTTGGGGTTCATATCCACAGATGTCTGAAAGTTGCCACTCAAGTGGATAGAGCCGTGAAGAAGGCTTATAGTGTGTTAGCATTTATTAACAGGGGGTTTGAGTTTAAGAGCTGTAGGGTTATGCTGCAACTGTACAGGACCTTGGTGAGACCACATTTGGAATATTGTGTGCAGTTCTGGTCACCTCACTATAAGAAGGATGTGGAAGCGCTGGAAAGAGTGCAGAGGAGATTTACCAGGATGCTGCCTGGTTTGGAGGGTAGGTCTTATGAGGAAAGGTTGAGGGAGCTCAGGCTTTTCTCTTTAGAGCGGAGGAGGTTGAGAGGCGACTTAATAGAGGTTTATAAGATGATGAGGGGGATAGATCGAGTGGACGTTCAGAGACTATTTCCTCGGATGGATGTAGCTGTTAGTAAGGGGCATAACTATAAGGTTCGTGGTGGAAGATATAGGAGGCATGTACGAGGTAGGTTCTTTACTCAGAGAATGGTTGGGGTGTGGAATGGACTGCCTGCTGTGATAGCGGATTCGGACACTTTACGAACTTTCAAGCGGTTATTGGATAGGCACATGGAGCACACTAGAATGATAGGGAGTGGGATAGCTTGATCTTGGTTTCGGAAAAGGTTCGGCACAACATCATGGGCCGAAGGGCCTGTACTGTGCTGTGCTGTTCTGTGTTCTATAACATGTTCTTTGAGCTTAAATCCTGAAGAACGGGTCATTTTCAGCATATTTGTACTTCTGCGTACGTAGGTATGTTCCTGTTCACTATCGACAGGCGCATTCCGACAAGATTGCATACAGACCTACACTAGGCATATTCGTTGATGCTAATATGAGTGTATGCAGGTTCAGTTCACTACATTTATACTTAATACTGGAAGATCCGTGTCCGTATCATGGCATTTATATGCAACGCACAAAGCTCAATTTCAACACATATAACTTCTGTGTTTACAGATCAGCTTCAAAGTGTTTTAGCGATGACATATTGAAAAAATGCCAGTTTGGTTGTAACTATTGTGGACAGAAATATTTACTTGAGAGCTAATTAGTCCTGTTGAGTTTCGGGCAGCTCCAGTCAGTGTACAGGAATTCATTTCAGCATGGTTAATTCCAGTCGACATAGGCCCAGTTCCGGCTGCTTAAATTGTTAGTTAGCACAATGTTTTCGATGCAAACTTCACATGCAAGATAACATGCAACCGTATTTGCAACAGGGCGGTACCGTGGCACTGTGGTTAGCATTGCTGCCTCAGAGATCGGGGGACCCGGGTTAATTTCCAGTCTTGGGTGACTGTGTGGAACTTTCACGTTATATATATGTTTCCACCATGTTTTCCGGTTATGTTCAATCGTCCACAGATGTGCATGTTCGATGGATTGGCCATGCTAGATTTGCCCTGAGTGTCCCGAGATAGATAGGTTAGATGGGTGAGCCTTGGGAAATGTGTGAGGTTACTGGGATAAAGCGAGGTCGACGGCCTGGATAAGTTTCTCTGTCAGAGACTCAGTGCAGACTCGATGTATCGAAAGGCCTCTTCTTCACTGTAAGTGCAGGACTGAGTGTTAACTATTCCTGGATACAATGTTTTCAGAAAAGGTCGGGAAGGAAGAATGGGTCATTATTCGCACTGAAGAGCATAGAGATGCTGGAGAAAGATGTCGCAGAATTTGAAAGAAAGCATCGATTTGGACAGAGCTACGTAAAAAAAAGGAAAATCAAATTATCCGTTGTTGTCAATAAACCACCAACTAGTGGGAATAATTCTGAGTACAAATAAAATCAAGGAAATTGCAGAGAGCCACAAAAAAATGCATTGCTCACGAAGTTATCAACAACGGCACCAGCGCAAGAATAGTTAATATCGAACACATAGAAGCTACCAGTTCGCCCGCAGCTTGAAGATTGCATCCTATATTATAGAATATATGTGAAGACATTGAAGCAGATTTAGAAATAATTAAATCGAATGATTCGAGGTTGAGGAAATTCAATTGCAAAGATACATCAGAGAATTTATGGCAATTTCCCTTGAACACGGTGAACCAAATTGACTGCACCTGTGTCTTAGAAAAGCTGTGATTCTGCGAATGATCATGGACCCAAATCGCTCAGACGTTCAGCATAATACAACTCCAGCAAAATATTGTTCAGATCAGGAAAACTGTGCCTTTTTGTGTTTAATTTGTACGCTTGAAGCTATGGAATGATTGGACCACTGACAAAACTTTGCTGAAGTAAAGGGAATGAGGCTCTATCTGGGAAATGATTAGCTTGGGTCTGTGAGAATACTCACCAGAATCAATAACAACTTCTTCCCTGATGCCATCAGACTGTTCAATGGACCTATCGCAAATTCAGCTGATCTTTCTCTACAACCTATCAGTAGATTCAACACCATAGTCTGCAACCGTCTCCTTTCATTCTCCCCTTTGTACCTTATGAAAGACATGTTTTATCTGTATAACTCACATGAAGCAATACTTTCCTGTATGAAATGTGACAATAATAGATCAAATCGAATACATTTCCAGAGATAGCACATGGGATTGACTAACAGAAAACTTAGGTTTAAGATTTTGACATCATGGAATCAGAAACAAAAACACAAAAATGAATCTGTAAAAAGTATGACACGGTCATTCATGACCCTAAAATATAAAATACAGAGACAAGTGCAGGTATCCTCTGAATATCACTGTTCATTATAATTAGAGGCCATTTTACTGGAGAGAAGATCCAGATTGCTCCATGACCTCGGTAGCAGACTGTGGTGAAAATGTTGTGGAAAGCCGAGTTAAAGCAGGGCATGGGACATTTAATAATATATTCCTAAATAAATATTTATTTGTATTTTATCAAAAGGACATTGCTCTTTTAAAATTGTTTTAATTTAGAAGATAAAGCAATTGATAATTGTTCTGTGCAGTCGTTTGGAATCTTAAAATGAGTCGTCGAAATCACACAGAGAAAACAGGGGAAACCAACACAGACACGGGGAGAACTTGAAAACACCACACAGTCACTCGAGTTCGGAAGTGAAGACAGCTCCCTGCTACTGTCAACAGCAGTGCTAACTACGGTGCCTTTGCACCACTCTAAATAGCATGTTCTCGATTGAACACTGCATCAGGCTTTCATAGAATCATAGAAACCCTACAGTGCAGAAAGAGGCCATTTGGCCCATCGAGTCTGCACCGACCACAATCTCACCCAAGCCCTACCCCCATATCTGTCCACTAATCCCTCTAACCTACGCATCTCAGGACACTAAGGGCAATTTTAGCATGGCCAATCAACCTAACCCGCACATCTTTGGACTGTGGGAGGAAACGGAGCACCCGGAGGAAACCCACGCAGACACGAGGAGAATGTGCAAACTCCACACAGACAGTGACCCAAGCCGGGAATTGAACCCAGGTCCCTGGAGCTGTGAAGCAGCAGTGCTAATCACTGTGCTACCGTGCCGCCCTAGATTTGGTATTGTGAAATGAAGCAGGTTTCTCAAACTCAGCTTAAATGATTCTCTTGGAAGCAGTGATCACATCATGGTCTAACTTAACATGCAGTTTGAGAGTTGGAGATTTGGGTCAGCGCCAACCATATAACAAACTTAAAGTACAAGGAAAAATGATGGGGTCAAAATCCAATGGGCATGGAGCTGATGATTTGCATCCTAGGATACTAAAAGTAAGTAGCTACAGAGGTAATGGATGTTCTGGTACTAATCTTCCAAGAAATAACTTTGGGAAATGTCCCCGAGGACTGTATCCGACCAGCACATCATCAGCATTGATAGAGTGAAGGTGACAAATAAACAGTGACATTGATAAGCTTTTCAGATTCACATCTATCATTGGGAATAACGGATGCAGTAACAGAAATTATTGAAATGTGCAATATAATCATGAGATTAAGCATGGCGTTCTAAGGGAAAAATTAGCCAAACAAATATATTAGAATTAATTGAGCAAGATAGATCAAGGAGACCAGACGTTGTGATATACTTGGACATACAAAAAGCGTTTGAAAAGGTCCCGCACAAAATGTTACGAAATAATGTAAGAGCATTTTTTTTGGGAGCAGCATATTGGCATGGATGGATAATTGGCTAATTTTATAAAGAACAAAGAACAAAGAACAGTACAGCACAGGAAACAGGCCCTTCGGCCCTCCAAGCCTGTGCCGCTCCTTGGTCCAACTACACCAATCGTTTGTATCCCTCCATTCCCAGGCTGCTCATGTGACTATCCAGGTAAGTCTTAAACGATGTCAGCGTGCCTGCCTCCACCACCCTACTTGGCAGCGCATTCCAGGCCCCCACCACCCTCTGTGTAAAAAACGTCCCTCTGATATCTGAGTTGTACTTCGCCCCTCTCAGCTTGAGCCCGTGACCCCTCGTGATCGTCACCTCCGACCTGGGAAAAAGCTTCCCACTGTTCACCCTATCTATACCCTTCATAAGACAAAGAGTTGCGATGAGAGGCATTATTAGTATGCCAACATATAATTAATTGATTGTCAAAATGATCAACGCTGGGGCACAAATAGTTAAAGTATACATTCAGGACATTGAGGAGTAGAATGACTATCATAATCCCAAATTTGAAGATGACACGGAATAGGTGGGGAGGCAATTTGTGACGATGGCACAAATAGTCTTCAGTGGGATTATACAGAGGTTAAATGAACGAGCAAAAACATGGAAGATGGAATATGCTGAACACAGATGAGATGTTATGCTCTTTGTTGGAAAGAATATTGCAGATGAATATTATTGAAGTGAAGAAGATATGCAGCAAGCTGCAGCACAGAGGGATACTATTGGTTTCGTGCCTAAATAATATAAAAAATGAACGACCACACAATTTTTGCAGGTATTACGGAAGACAAATTCAGTATTTGCCTTTATTTCAAATGCAATGCAATTTAAAATTGGGACACATTGTTACACTATAAAATCAGGCACTAGTTAGCCCACACCTCGAATATCCTGAACGTCTTTGGCTCCCTTATGTAATCTGTCGAATTATTTACTGCAGGCGACTGGAGAACCTCGGTAACTCATTATGTTCAGCGCAGAGATCGATCGATTTTTAACCAGTAAGGGAATCAAGGGTTATGGGGATAAGATGGCAAAGTTCACCTATTTTTTTAACTGTTCTCTGAAGAACTCAAGGCAAATTAAAAGTACATGTAGATCCGGGACACTTGAAGGTAGGTATTTGAGAACTTTCCTTTTCAAAGATTACCACAAAATAAGAGCTTGTTTTGTATT
Organism: Mustelus asterias; assembly: GCF_964213995.1. NCBI lineage: Eukaryota > Metazoa > Chordata > Chondrichthyes > Carcharhiniformes > Triakidae > Mustelus > Mustelus asterias. The sequence continues at coordinate 1,111,459 of NW_027590143.1, forward strand.
GGAAAGCATCATAACATCGATAGAGTGCTGGTTAGCTAAAACGACATAACAAGAGTGGAAAATTAATTTATTGCGTTTCACAAGTTGTAGGAACAGGAAGCTACAGGGATTTGTGCTTTGGCCTCAACTACATGTAACATGTGACAATGAACTGGGATGAGCAGGCGGAAAGCATAAGAGATATTTTTGGCAAGAACGCTTGGAGTTTACTTCTCAGGAGAAGGTGGAAGAATCCAAATGGATATTGAACGATTACGTGAGTGGGAAACAACAATTGGCATGTGCAATATAGTGTGAGAAAATGTGAATGCCTTTACTTCAGCAGGCAGCAACTGAATGCAGTGCGTTATTGGTGAGAAATCTGTGCAACACAAGTATTTGGTTATCCAGTACCTAGAGCAAAAAAAAAACTTTTGCAGGTGATCTAACTGACTGAGAAGGCAAATTGGTGCTTATTGCAGGGGTTGGAATGCCATAGTAGATACGTTTTCGTGCAGTTGCGCACGACATTGGTGATACCACATCGATGGTATTGTGTACTCTTTTGGTTTATTACCAGAGCAAAATAATAGACCAGTGTTTGCAATAGTTGAAAATAAAATGTGCGTTCCCCACATTCCTGTGATGAAGTGTTTGCATTATGACAACAGTTTGAAAGAGTTTAGCCCATAAACTTTTGAATTTTGAAAACGAATATGAGCTGATCTTTCTGAAACATTTGAAATCCTGAGGAGACAAGATCGGCAGATAAGAGGTGACATGATCTATAACGTTGTGCTAATCTGTCCTTTTCTGCGAGGTGACTAGAATAGGGGGCATCTATTAAGTATAAATGTCTCCAGTCCAGTCAGTGGTGAGTATTTTTCACAATGGTCATTACTATTTCGAATTCTTTCCCAAGAAAGTAGTTGTGGTTCCGTCCTTAAGTATTCCCAATGTGATGATATAATACAATGGCATAGCAGATGTGAATGACCGAATGTCTTATTCCTGCACCTAATTCCCATGTTTCTGTATTTCTATGTGTGAATAATATATATCCTGTGGTCAATCCCAGGCCAGAAATCACACAGTTACCACGTCACTTTGGTAGATTCGTGGCTAAAGAGCTGCTACAGACGGCAGAAATCTGGGTAGCTGCAAGATCAGAGGAACAATTGCATGTTACTGCATGCGAATGTTTACACAAGTATCTGGATTGATACATCAGAGCAATTAAAATAGATGCCCCCTATTCTAGTCACCTCGCAGAAAAGGACAGATTAGCACAACGTCATCTGAGGGGTCAGTGATGATTATAGATGAATTGGAGAAAATAACTGAGATGGGATTGAAACCGGATGGGCATCATTGATATCGGATGGTCATCTGTTCTGGATTAAGTGAGAGCTTGCATTGAGCTGAATGTACCTTTTTGACTGCAGGAGCAACGACAAAAGTAGGGTTAAGATGAGATAGAATGATGTGATGGCAGAGATATGAGTGCAGCAACTTTGACTATAAGTGCCTGACTTGCAGGTGGAGAAGGAAGAAGTTGTAGAAGAAGATGATGACGATGATTCTGATGATGATGGTGATAATGATGGTGGTGGTGATAACGCTTGGGACAATGAAATTGAAGGATTGCTTGAATAAGACAGGGATAATGAACTGACATTATTGTTCTACACAGAGCTGGCACGGAATTATGACTGACTGGCTTTCTATGTGTTGCAAGGACTTGATAGAAATTTGATCTCATCGATCTCTGTCAACAACATCTTGTCTTCAGAAAAAAGAAAACCCAACAGAGCACTACAAAAAAGTTCACAACAATTGTGGAAGAGATGTCTACTCTCGTTATCAGCCCTACTAGCAATAAAGTTAGAACAGAAATGTTAATCTGAGTTCCCAAACAGTTTTATCCTAAGAAAAACACAAAAGACGCTTTCTCCACTTGTATATCTTACGCTTTTGTTTATTTTATGTAATCCTGTCATGATGCCACATGAAACAACATAAATTCAATTTTACAAGCACAAAAATGCTCATTGATCAAGAAATAAATGAATCAACAGTCAGCAGTGATGGAGAAAGATCTTCGTCACATTTTTGAAGCTGGTCTAACCCATTGCATCACCAATATCTCCTCACAGTAGCGTCAGAGCAAGAATCGATGTGGAAGCAATCCTGACCGAATTGCCTACTGATATGGGGAGAGTTCACAATTCACTGAGAGAACAAGAGGGTGTAAAAGAACAGCCAGTCTGCAGTGACGAACAAAAATATACGGAGAGGCATAGACAGACAAGAAAGACACAACCAGAGACGCAGACGTCTGGAATAAAAAGATAATTTCGCAAACCATCTCTTTGTTGATTGGTCATGTCTGTCAAAAAAAAAAGAATTGCATTGACAGATTTCCTGTCATGAAGGCAGGATGTCCAAAATTGTTTTTAATTCAATTAAAAAGAAGATAGTTAGCAGCAGCAAGAGAGCTGACATCTACCTGAGTACATTTCGCTGACATAATTATGTGGAAATGTTGTCTTACTTTATGATTCATAAATTGACACATTGGGAATGAAGTTCAAACCAAGTATCTTTGACGCACAATGATGTTTAACAGGAAAAATAATAGGGTACGTTGGAGCACCACAAACAATTCGTGCAGGATTTTCCTATTTTATGATTCTAAGCAATTTAATAAATTGGCTCACCTGGTATTTCATCCCATTCTTTAACCCAGTTCGGAATTTTCTCTGTGTCGCAGGATAAATGAATGGGTTAATGCAGGAACTCAGAAACTGAAACATGCATCCTTTTTCCTCAAGAGTAAATGTAGATTCACTGGAATTGGAACCTAAGAGGCACGTAAACTTTGCAATTCGTACAAAAAGTATAGTTATAAAAAATAACAAATATAATAAGATGAAATTGCTCGAGATGGCGACGAGTAAAACAATCGATCTTTTCCATTTTTGGGTCAGTCTGACTCTCTCCATTTCTCTGGGCTCGGAGTCTCCGACGGGCTGCAATGGCTGGTCGGATATATGACAGTCAGAGCATTATGCATTGCAATCAAAGTGAATGGGAGACAAGGGGTTACAATGCAACGAATCCAGTCATATACAGCCAAAGCTGCTGAGATGTAAAATATGTTTTTACATTATAGAACCAGGGCAATTTGTTAATTGTATATCTCGGTTCATACATGAAATACAAACAGGCATTTTTTTATGGAGGTCAGTGCAGCCATGCTTCCTATCAGCCAGGCAGCTGTCTTCTCGGTGCAATATTTCAGTTTCAGCTTCTGGCAACAATTGGCAACAAATCGATCGAAGGTGAAAGTGACCGTTAACCAGGCTGAGCTGTCTATTGCTGCAAAATTGAGTGCAGAACGGAGACTGCATAACGGCGTGATAGGCAGGAAACTGAACGGGAAATAAATGCCAGCAATCCGGTTTAATATTACAGCTGTTACAATGACCAAGAGATCAGTCACCGGCATTAACACCAAGTAGTAACTGATACATCCAGACAGATCACATCTTCCTCGAGAGAAGATCAGGATCACTGCCAAGTTAGCTGTAATAGAGAAAGGGAGAGAGAAAGAGTGTGTGTATGATTGGAGGAGATCGACGCAAAATAAAATCATCCACTTTACAGTTTATGTGTGACGTTATAACTTCATGCTGCCGGAAGTATATCCCTTATGCTGTGAGTATTGCTATCAGTTCAAAATCGTCATTCGATTTAGAAAGAGGGCTGATAAATAAATTCGGAATATAAATTATTGCCGTGGGGTGTAACAGATAAAGGCGCAGAATCAAAATCATATCACTGAAGAATGGAATAGACAAACACGAAAACGCAACATCAGATAACCATGCAGAATATTGAACTGGATCAGTCACGACAAAATAGAAAGAAATGTATGAAATCTCACAAGAACACAGATTATATCTGATTGCGGATCAGATGTTCCCGGAGCAATCAAAAAACCATCAAATCTTTCACTGTCGGAAATGTCAGTAGTCGGCTTGTTCAAACTATGCAAATTAAATGGACTATTTTGTTTTACATTCCGGCTGCCACTTTGAACTGGATGCAGAATTATGTCGAGTCCTACAACTAATATTCACATCTGCGATTATCCGAAACAATGGAACTGACAGATGATGAGATCTTCATCGGAGAAAGATTCTCCTATCATAAAACAGTTCCTCAGTGCTACACAGCCTCTATGCTCAATTTAACCTGATAGTGAATATTTGGAATATAAATTGTGCACGTTATCTGAGATGATGCCAGGAGTTATGGTTACTAAGCTAACGCTGACAAATCAATTGTGAACAGAACAGTCCTAGACATTGCTGCCGATGGGCGCAGAAGGAAATCCCGCAATCAACAGTCGCCATCTTAGAACAAACTACAGAAGCGTATTTGGGAGAAAGACAGCCTGCTGCAGCAGTCAGTCTGATAGAATAAAGTCGAAATACTTTTTTTTGTGACTGAGGGGACATTCCAAATGTTCACAAGAGCTGAAGTCTTTATAATACTCTTGCATCTGTCAAACAACTTTGCAAAACACCGTCCCTTCAACGAATTCAGTTGGAAATTGTTTCACTGACTGTCCCTCGAAGCGAAGAGGATGGTCATGAACAATGCCATCGAGACATTAGGAATCATTGTGGAAGGTGAAGGAGTATGAGAATTCAGTCGCACCAGCAGTGCTGATGCCATATTGAAACAACAGAAATACATTGTGATAATCGAGCTCCAATAATATTGTTAACAACGCATTGATATTGTGATAGCAGTGCACTCATTCACTCGCAGTCAGAACACTGAAACAGCAAGAGATGGTTGTGATAAATAAGCATATTATACATCTGATTTGATGAAATGAGCTCGAATACTGTCAGCAAGAAATTGTTCAGGTAATGGGGGGAGGGGTGAGGGAGAGTAACGGGAATTAAACAATTTATACCGCAAATGTACGGCAATGGAAAGAATAAATTATCACCACGAATGGCGTGTTAATATTGCAAAATATAAATGCGACTATGGAAGAGAAGAAAATATACTTTGAATGTGAAAATTATACCCCATTACGTTGGAGAAGGAATATACGTATCGTAGAAATGCACTACTGGTAAAATTACAGTGTTAATGCAAATAAACAATGATTCACAAAGCTGATAACAAACTGCAGTACAGCACCTGGAACTCCGATAGCTGCAATGACCGGATAGTAAATCGCAAACACCAGGCCTTTTGGTATTCTATGCATTTCAATCTGAAGCTCTGAGCGCGTTCTGCATGCACTGAAAAATGGTGGAATTTATACGTGACAGCAGTCTCCTGGGAGATAATTAGATGGTTTACGTTTAAGATGATTATTTTTGTACCAAACGCATTAGTACAGCACCTGCTGGGCTGGTGTTTATTGTTTTTCATTGAATGTAATGTTTATTTTTCATGGAACCTGATACAGATCTAAAGTATTATGAACAGAATGACCCTGACAAAACTTAATTGTGAAAATGATAAGGTTTTGTGTGATGAACTTCGGCCAACTCAGCCAACCTCTCTCTTGACTCCACTCCAGAATCGTGTCAATTATTTCTGTGAGCCAGTTTGATCATTAACCAAGTTGTTTTCCAATCTCTCTGAAATTACACATCTGCTTTATTGCAACTGTGTGCATGCTCAATGTGGACACGTTCAGTTAAGTACTGTTGTATTCGGTGTGGATACACCAGGTTCAACATAATTAGATTCCGGGCACAGATCAGTGCTGTTGTATTAAGTTTGGACAGGCCTCGTTCACCAGCAATATGACCACCTCAGTGCAGATGCATTCAGATATTTATTGTTCGGTAAGTGTAAATGCAGTGTAAAATAAACTTGTTGATAAAACATGGCGACATTCTGAGGGCACAATTTCAGATATGCGTGGTTCAGTTCACGATATCTGTCATTCACTCAAAGCCCTATAGTATGAGAGTCAGTATATCACCATTGCTTCAGTCACTTCCACTCTTACACTTTACAACTGGTAATTGCGTTGGCAGTAACGCCTCCGTACCTGGGTATTTAATCTCTGTTTCAGCTGTATCAGAGGTAGATGATGACATTACATTACATTAAACTGGAAACATACAACGCACCCATTAGATTGACGTCATTGTCCCTACATGTGGGCGAACTGGCAGACAAGCTGCTTAATTTTCTGTTGTCTGGTCTTCATTTTCAGGCCACGTTGTTGGCCCGCACAGGGCCACTTTTTTAATGTTATTATTAATTTACGGGATGGGGACTCGCCCATCCCAGTTGCCCTTGAAAAAGCATTGGTGAGCTTCTGTCTTTAATCGCAGTAATCACTCAGGTGTAGGCACACCCACAGTACTGTTAGGGAGAGAATTCCAGGGCTTTGACATGGCGCCAGTGAAAGAGCGGCGATATATTTCCAAATCAGGATGGTAAGCGACTTGCAGGGGAACCTCCAAGTGGTGGTGTTCCCACCAGCATCTGCTGGCCTTATCCATCTAGATGTTCGTGGGTTTGGAATGTGCTGCAGAAGGGATATTGGTTTGTTCCTGAAGTGCATCTTGTGGATTGTGTATACAGTTGTCACTGTGGACCGTGTTTGAACGATTGAATATTTGTGGAAGGGTTTGCAATCAAACGACTCATTTATCCTCGATGGTTTCAAGCGTTTTGCATGCTGTTGAGATGCAATCATTCAGTCAGTTGCATTATACAACTGACTTATGTCTGGTGGACAGGCTTAGTAGAGTCAGGGGGTGAGTTACTAGTCTTTCGTCTGCTCTCGTAACCATAATATTTAAATGGATAGTCCAGTTGATTTTCTGATCAATGGTAACGCCGAGGATGTTAACAGTGGTGGACTCAGCGATTTGTATTTCATTCAATGCCAAAGGACGGTGGTTATATTCCCTTTTGTTGGAGATGTTCTTTGTCTTGCACTTGTATGGTGTCAGTGTGCCGTGTGAATTGTCAGCTCAGCCCTGAATATTGACTAGGTCTTGCTGCATTTGGACATTGCCTGCTCCAATATCTGAAGAGTCGTAAATTATGCTGAACATTATGAAATTATCAAGGAACATTCCCACTTCTGAAATAGTTATGGAAAACAGGTCTTTGATCAAGCAGCTGAAGGTAGTTGGACCTAGGCTCGGTAATTATTCTCATTTTATTACACAACCTGTCTATTAATAATCCAACAGCTGAGGGTCATTGGAAAAAAGACTGTGTCACCTTTTGCCCCAGGCTAATACATTACCAGAGCTCGAGGGAGGGAGGGCTTTCAGAGGTGTAGTGGACAAATAGACATGGCCTTGCACTGGAATGTAGTGAAAAATGATTCAATTGCCTGCGGGTACATCTGGTGAGTCCTCGGCTCGTGAAGCTTAACATGACAAAAGGTGGATCAGGCGACACCACAAGTATTGTGAGCCCTGGACTTTAAACTGATCTTCAGCATCTTTCCTGCACCTTCGTTCTTGAGTTCAGTTTGAGCAATTTAAAAATGAATCTAAATATTCCTTAACAGTGGGATATACAACTATTTTTCGAATGCATGACTGCTGCTGATCAATGTTGCCACTTTAATGTTATTTCCTTTTCTATAGCAAAAAAGCAAACACATTTTTCCTCCTACTTCTTTCTTAACGTTTCACCCTTGTTGGTCATTGGCAGTTAATCAGCACTAATTAGGTATTTCAAGCCTGATAGATCAAAAGTAAGAGCAGTACTGCTTTGCAGTTACTTAGAGTTTAAGGGATCTGCAAATTTAAACCTTAATGAATAAAAATACTTCACAATTGCCGTTTCCTGTGACTTTTATTCCCTATGACTGTAGTTCATTCGTTATTTATTAGGTTATTAATTATAGCTTTTGGACTCTACTTTAGTTTGGAAGTTGAAAAGATGTTGCCCTGAATTATGTCCGGACAGGCCTGCTGAGCTGAAGTGAAATTCTTGCTCCACCCATTGCCAGGGCAATTTGTTTTTAAGGACGAATTTTGTTGGCACTGCGCCTCTAATCAATGAGGCCAGTTGGTTGTCTGCTAATGCATGGATAAGAAAGCATGCACTGGTGGGCACCAGTTATCATCTTACGTTAACCTTTCGAGTTGTCAGCAGACAGAGTGATTGTTTGCTTTCCTTTTACGTTAGTTCTCAATTTGTCCTCTTTCCCTTTTCTACCAGACTAACTTTCTTATTGCATTGGGCCTCCTCCTCACTTGAATAATCCCTCTGACATACAACATGTATGCACATTATTTTTTTGTTTCATTGTTTTCTCTATTTAACGCACCGTCCGGACAGACATGCCCTTGTTTTGCTTAACTTTCAGACTTGCTGCAATGGATCTATCATCTTCTGATATGCTTCCCTTAATGGTGACTTCTGATCAGTCACATCTTTTTGCCATCAAACATTGGTTGCACTTTAGCATGACCTCAGCACAATTCTCACATTTAATTCATTCATCTGCCGATTTGGATGTCCAACATCATAGTGATTGTCGCTTGACAAATGTAAATCTTATCACAGGGTGATATACTTGATCAAAAGTTCAAGAGATACTTGGTTCACTTAGATCACGCCATTCCCAAGTAGCAGATTAATATGGCATTCGACTGGTCAAGGACATTTCCATGAGCAGGATGCATGAATTATTCGCTTTCCTTACCATTTGTTTTGATATTGCTGCCAGCGACTTTCGGGTCATTAGCAGCATTTGATATCATACCAGCTTAGTTATTGCATCATATTTAGCACAACATGTCTCTTGCAAGCTTATCTCTATGATTTCCTGGCAGGTTGTAACCCCCCTCTATGTCCAAAACACACACGCATTCTCTCTGCCTGTCCCCTTTTATATCTCTTTCTCGGCTTCTCTCACACCTACTCTCTATCACCTTAACATGTAGAATAGCCTTAGGAGCGGGACAGTAACCAATTTACTTCTCAACTAAAGTCAAATAGATTTTTTCTTGTCGCCCAACAACATCATTTATTTCCAAATGTGCAACTACTCTCAAAAAAGTAATGAGACCACCATTCCTCCTGTGCTGTCTACCTATTTCTACGCACAATTGTTGTGGTGGAATCACAAGCGCCCATTCCTCAGAACAATTCAGCCATGTTGAAATTATGTGGCTGTGGCATGACTATGATGAAACTCATCAAGATTATTCATGGATTCTGTGCTGTGGCAGATATGCACTGAAATCCATTTTTCCATTCCTCGTACTTCTTACGGCGGCACGTTGGCACAGTGGTTAGCACTGCTGCCGTCCGACACCAGGTAAACCAGTTCAATTCTGGCCTTGGGTCTCTGTCTGTGTGGGGTTTGCACGCAATCCCCCTGTCTGCGTGGGTTTCCTCCAGATGCTCCAGTTTCCTCTCGCACTCTAAAGATGTGCAGGTTATGTTAATTGGCCATGTTAACTTTCCCACAGTGTTAGGCAGATTAGCAGGGAAGATGCTTGGGTTAGAGCCTGTGTGAGATTATTGTTGGTGCATGCTCAATGGTCCGAACGGCCTCCTTCTGCACTGCATGTAGTCTATGATTATATTATTTTTGTTTCTGTTTCCTATCTAATATCGTATTATTTCTTGCTCTCGTCCAATAAAACGCTATCACTTCATAGTAGTCTTTATCCCCTATGTACTTGTATGTGCAGGTGTTCATACCTTGCATTCACACCATTGCAAAAGAAGGCAACGAACCAACCCTGGGTACAGGTCCATTGATACCGGCGTCTCCTACCTTGGCATTCGTCGCCATGCCACAATAATCGGAAGCCGCACCTCCTTCACCATTCCTGAGGTCTTTCAAATAACCTCAATTTGTTGTTTTTTTCATTCCTGCTATTTCTGGCAGTGGCCACAGTATGTCTTCATATACACATTTACTTCCTCACTCTGAAAACCAATTGCGCCCAATGAAAATGTATTCCACTGCCAAGTCGAATAGATCTGTCAGCAATAGGTTCAAATTATTTTATTCAGATTTTCAAACTTAAGTTTTTATTTATGTTGTGGGATTTTTACATACCCGGAAGAAACAGCATTTCCTCCACACCCAACTCAACATCTTCCTCGCATTTGCGGGAAGGAGATGGCGATGTCGTAAAATGTCAAGACAGTGCGGTTCAGTTTCAGCATTTGGTCCACACCGGAAATATTCAGATATATTTGTAATATTGTTAATATTGTTCTCGTTCACACCTTGTTTCATGGAAGCAGTGTGCAAATGATTTGGGTAAGAGTTTCAGTTTTCCACGGCACCACGTGGTGGTCCTTTACTCAACGTCATTGTTCAATGTTTTGTTGGAATTGGGGTGGGAGCTACTCTATGTCTGAAGTGAACCATTGGTGCCAGGGTCCTTTGCAACGAAAGGAGGGAAACAGAATCATGGAATCTCAACAGTGCAGAAGGTGGCCATTAGACCCATTGAACCTGCACCAACAGTAATCTACATATTTACCCAGCTAATCTTGCTAAAAATGAGGGGACATTTATTATGGACAATAAACCTAAGGTGCACATCTTTGGTTTGTGGGATGGAACCGGAGCACGCAGGGGGAACTCTTGCAGACACGGGAAAAATGTACAAACTCCATTCAGACAATGATCCGAGGCTGGAATTGAACGCGGATCCAGAGCGCTTTGAGGCAGCAATGCTAAGCACTGTCCACCATGCCGCCCACACGACGTCACCATGCCCCCGGTGTATAAGTATAACGAATGACAAAAACATAAGTAGAAATAGATTGATTGAGAAACAGGGTGATTTTGTGTGAGGGAAAAGAGAGTGAGCGAGAGACCAGCGAAAGTGAGAGAGAGTGAGAGAGAGAGAAATCCGCAAAGAGTGATTTGAGGAGACCAAGAGGCCAAGAGGGAGACAAATGGATTTAGACTGGCAGAACGAGGGAAATACAGTTATAGTGAGAAATAAAAACAATTAGAAAATATGAGAGGAAGAGGCAGACAAAACTAATTTCAAAGCTCGGGATTTGTATTTGGTGTTATGTTTCGACATTCGGTCACCTGAAACGCAAAGGGGTAAACATGGTTTAAATGCAGATCAATCATCATACACTCTGATCTTGGAAAAGACTGGACATTGACATTGAAATCATCGACTTTAAAGGATTCATGAGATTGTTTCCCCAGGCTCCTTGGACACTATTGGGACCTTCTATTCTTCAAAGTATGCAACAAGGGTATCTAGAGAGTTATAGGCTGGGTTAGAATGTCCCATTCATCGGCACCTCATCCAGAAATTGAATTTAGTGCAGGTGAGAACGGTAAGTGTCTTCGTTTAATGCAAAAATTTCTATTAAGAAGTAAATCGGTCAGAATGTAAATAAGAAACTAGAGTTAAATACAACATTTAATAAACATTCAATAACATTTGTGAATCATGTTCCATCTGTGAAAAATGGTTGTGAAAATGCCCCATGGTAGAGGAGAGTGCCAAGCACATCAACGGCAGAAGAGCAAGGACTCGTAGAAGTTGATATAGAACAAAATCAAACTCAACTACATGATTGTCATTGCTTTATTAGCTTTAGAATGCGATTCCATGGGTATTTCAGCACATTCCGAAATTCCTCTCTGAATTTACTCTGAGTTCCCGCGTAAATAAATGGATTGATGCAAGAACTCAACAACTGAAGCATCGTTGCGATTTCCTCCAGAATATAATTAAATTCATTGTAATTAGAACCGGAGAAATAAGTGACTCTGGCAATTCTCACGTAGAGGAAAGTAATAAGAAACCAGATCCACAAAAGGATGAAACTACCGGAGATGCTGAAGAGTAAAACAATGGACTTTTTCCGGTTCTCCATCTCTGGGTCGCTCTGTTTATCACCTTTGTTTTGGGCCCGGAGTCTCCTGCGGGCTCTACTGGCTGCTAGAATGTATGTGACAGTCTGAACATTCAGCAGTAAAATCAGGAAGAATGAGAGACAAGGGGTTAATATGTGAAGAGTCAAATCATATGCTGCCCATGCAGTTGATGTATAAAATATTATTTTTATTTTGCAGAACCAGGGTATCTTTCCAATCATATACAGCGGTTCATATATTAAATACAGGAATGAAGAAACGAAACAACTCACTATACAAACCATTCCTATAACACATGATGCAGCTTTCTCTGTGCAATATTTTATTTTCAGCTTCTGGCAGCAAATGGCCACAAAGCGATCAATGGTAAAAACCACCGTTAACCAGGCAGATGCGGCAAATGAGGTACAGTTTAACACAGCACGGAAGCTGCACAGTGGTGTAATGGAAAATATACTGACTGGAAAATAAATGCCCGCAATCCTGTTCAAGATCACACCGGTAATAATGACTAAGAGATCTGCCATTGCCATGGACAGCAGGTATCGAGTGATACATCTAGAAAGGCCACATCTTCCTCGGGACAGTATCACGATGGCCATCAGGTTAGCTATGACACAGAAGTAAAATAAAACAAGATAGAGACTAAGTGAGAAATACATCTGTGTTTGATAACGTGTAAGATAATTTCATATCTCGACACGAAAGAAAATGGTCATTGTTTTTTTTTTGCATTATATTGAATGATATTTGCTGTTTTATACTTGACCCTGAATTACAATCTAATCCACCCACTACAGGCACCGTTCCTGCGAGAAAATTATTGATTCTCATTGACAAATCAATGAGACTTTGCAATAGTACAAAACGTAGTGAAATAATGGAACATATGTAGAGACTGAAAAGTATTAAGGGTACTGCGAGTGCCTTGTAGTATGGCTTTGGGATAGAATATCAGTGTCATTTTGAATGTTGTTGTAGGCTGGATGTGCAGAGTGACCAACATCTGCGCCTATTTTCTTTTTTTCTAAGTGAGCTCAATCGAAGGAATGCAAAAACCCACACCTGCATGGATGCTTAAAGGCTTATTCCTGCAGCTTCCTCCTGTCCTTATTGTATATCTAACTCGCTGGTGAAGAGAAGATAGTACATCAGTCAGACGATCATATTTTACTTGTTATGTGAAGAGAACCATAAGGATAAACGCACAGGAAATACACTGTTCATGGGAAGATATTTAATCAGCAAAGGAATAAAGCATATCTGTAAAACTTAAGAAATGAGTAGTTAAATTTTAAAGTCGTGGCAATTATATTAAAAAATGAAACAAACTTATCACAAAGAAAAAGACGCACAGGTATAAAGGAGAAAAAAATCATATTATAATGTTAAACTCCAGAAAAAAAATCACACCAGACAGAAGAACTAATGACAAATCCTAACATTGATGGATTGGAATTTTATGCAGTGAGTCTCAAAGTGAATAAAAGTCTGAAACACTTTACCTGGAATCCCAATAGCAGCGATGACAGGATAGTAAGTGGCAAAGAACAGTCCTTTTGGTGATCCGTGCATGTCTGTCAGAATCTCCAAACGCGTTCAATAATACACAGCAAAATTGTTACATTTATGCTTATTGTAAAACTCTAGAGATTTAATTAGAAGCACGTAGTTGTTTTTTTGGTTGATTGCACTATTGAAAATAACAGGTAAATGTAGCTGATGTCAGGACTTTCTTTGTGTTGGATAGGTTGAAATGCTTTGAAAAAGGTATTAGTGTAAAAGTGAAATACCTGGAAACTGTCCCAACCGAATACTATCCACTGCCCAGGATATATCATTGTGATAGATAATGAAACATCTAACATGCAGTTGCATTTGTTAACGCGAGCTTGAAATTTATGAATTAGTGAGTTTCCACATCCTTATTGCTGAGGTAGATGGTCTCATTACAAGGTTTCGCTGACCAGAGTTATTCAGGGCCGTAAAATTGATAGTCATACACTCGATCTGATCGTTATTCAATCACTGTGATCACCGCTCACACACGAGGACGTTACTGCACTGTGCATCCACTTTAACGCAACACTGAGTACATTCATTAGGGATAAATACAGTTTCAGCTCGGGGTGATTATTTTCAATCGGGAACTGTCCAGATTCCAACTGGTAAAGTTCCAGAGGATAGCAATTTCATTCAGTGTTGATAAGTCCCCTTTAGTTCAAGGCGGTCATATTCTGGTCCTGTTCACTGCGGCTTTGTGCCGTTTTGTGTGACCCATTTCAGGACGGTTAAATTAAGTATACCAATCCAGTTCAGCGCGGTGATATTCTGGCCCAGTTCAGTGTTGTTACATACAATGTAGAGTGATCCTTTTCAGCGTGGATAAATTCAGTCGGCACTGATCCAGCTTATCGTATTGGCACGGCCAGCTTAACCTGACTGTGTTCGGCATCTACAAATTCAGTTCAGACGGTTATATTACGTCTGTGCACTTCAAGATCCCCATTCTTACAATCTGAGTTGAAAAGGTGATATTGAACGACGTATCTTTCAATGTCGATAGGTTCAGCTCAATACAATTCTTGTCAGGATGGTTTGCCTTCGTCATAAATGCTGTATGGCAGATATGAAAGTATATTTTGCCTTATGGATGCGTGCAGACCTGAGGAGCATTGTAAAATAACGACAAAGAAATGAACAAAGAAAATTACAGCACAGGAACAGGCCAGTCGGCACCTCTAGGCCTGCACCGACCATGCTGCCCGAATGAACTAAAACCCCCACCCTTCCGGGGACCATATTACTCTATTCCCATCCTATTCATGCATTTGTCCAGACGCCCCTTAAAACTCGCTATCAAAGAACAAAGAACAATACAGCACAGGAAGAGGCCCTTCTGCCCTCCAAGCCTGCACCGATCATGTGTTTCTAACTAGACCATCCGGTGGTATCCCTCTATTCCCAGTCTGTTCATGTGGTTATCTAGATAAGTCTTAAATGATCCTCGCAATTCTGCCTCAACCACCTTGCTTGGTAGTGCATTCCAGGCCCTCACCACCCTCTGTGTAAAATGCATCCCCGCATATCTGTATTGAACCTTGCCCCCTTCCCCCCCCCCCCCCCCCCCTTACCTTGAACTTGTGACCCCTTGTGTTTGTCATTTCTAACCTGGAAAAAAGTTTCCAGCTGTTCACCCTATCTATGCCCTTCATAATTTTATAAACTTCTTTCAGGTCGCCCCTCAGCCTCCGTCTTTCCAGGGAGAACAATCCTAGTTTACTCAATCTCACCTCATAGCTAATTCCCTCCATACCGGGCAACATCCTGGTAAACCTTCTCTGCACTCTCTCCAAAGCCTCCACGTCCTTCTGGTAGCGTGGCGACCAGAACTGGACGCAGTATTCCAAATGTCGTCTAACCAACGTTCTATATAACTGCAACATCATATGCCAACTTTTATACTCTATGCCACGTCCAATAAAGGCAAGCATGCCATATGCCTTCTTCGCCACCTTTTCCACCTGTGCTGCCACCTTTAAGGATCTGTGGACTTGCACACCCAGATCCCTCTGTGTATCTATACTCCTGATGGTTCTGCCATTTATTGTATAGCTCCCCCCTGCATTAGACCTATCGTGTCTTCTTCCACTATCACCCCCGGCAGCTCGTTCCAGGCCCCACCAGCCTCAGTGTAAAAAACTTGCCTCGTACATCTCCTTTAAACCTTGCGCCTCGCACCTTAATCCTATGCCCCCCAGTAACTGATTCTTCAACCCTGGGAAAAAGCTTCTGACTATACATTCTGCCCATGCCCCTCATAATCTTGAAGACTTCAATCAGGTCGCCCCTGAATCTCCGTCGTTCCAGTGAGTACAAGCAAAGTTTCTCCAAACTTTCCTCATAGCTAATGCCCTCCATACCAGGCAACATCCTGGTAAATCTTTTCTGTACGCTCTCCAAAGCCTCCACATCTTTCTGGTAATGTGACGACCGGAATTGAACACTATATTCCAAGTGCGGCCTAACTAAGGTTCTATAAAGCTGCAAGATGACTTGCCAATTTTTAAACTAAATTCCCCAGCTGATGAAGGCAAGCATGCCGTATGCCTTCTTGACTACCTTCTCCACCTGCGTTGCCCCTTTAAGTGATCTGCATACCTGTACACCCAGATCCCTCTGCCTATGAATACTTTTAAGGATTCTGCCATTAAATGCATATTTCCAATCTGTATTAGACTTTCCAAAATGCATTCCCTCACATTTATCCGGATTAAACCCGATCTGCCGTTTTTCTGCCCAAGTCTCCAACCGATCTATATCCTGCTGTATTGTCTGATGGTCCTCATCACTATCCACAAATCCACCAACCTTTGTGTCATCCGGAAACTTGCTAATAAGACCAGTTACATTTTCCTCCAAATCATTTATATATATATAGATTACAAACAGCAAAGGTCCCAGCACTGATCCCTGAGGAATTCCACTTGCCGCAGCCCTCCATTCAAAAACGGGCCCTTCCACTGCTGCCCTCTATCTTCTATGACCGAGCCAGTTCAGTATTGACCTCGTCAGCTCACCACTGATCCCATGCGACTTCACCTTCTGCACCAGTCTGCCATGAGGGACGTTGTCAAAGGCCTTACTGAAGTCCATGTAGACAACATCCACTGTCCTACCCTCTTCAATCATCTTCGTCACTTCGTCGAATAACTCGATCAATTTAGTGCGAAACGACCTCCCCTTCCGAAAACCATGTTGCCTCCCGCCAATGCATCCACTTATTTCCAAGTGGGAGTAAATCCTGTCTCGAAGAATCCTCTCCAAAATTTTCCCTACCACCGACGCAACACTCACCGGCCTGTGATTGCCTGGATTATTCTTGCGACCCTCCTTCAACAAAGGAACAACATTGGCTATTCTCCAATCCTCTGGCACCTCCCCTGTAGCCAGTTAAGTTACAAATATATCGCTCAAGGACCCGGAAAACACCCTCCCTTGCCTCTCCCAGTATTCTGGGGTATATCCCATCAGGCCCTGGGGATTTGTCGACCTTACTGTTTCTCAAGAACCCCAATACCTCCTCCTTTTTGATCTCAACATGACTCGAACTATCTACACATCCTTTCCAGATTCATCATCCACCAAGTCCTTCTCTTTGGTGAATACTGACGCAAAATACTCATTTAACAGGTCGCCCATTTCCTCTGGCTCCACGCATACATTCCTTCACCTGTCTTTGAGTGGGCCAACCCTCTCCCTGGCTACCCTTTTGCTCTTTATTTATGTGTAAACATCCTTGGGATTTGCCTTAATCCTGCTGGCCAATGACTTTTCGTGACCCCTTTTAGCCCTTCTGACTCCTAGCTTTAGTTTCTTTCTCCTTTCCTTGTATTCTACAGGTGCTTCCCAACATCCTAGCCTTGACAAATGTTTCCTTTCTCTCTCTGACGATGTCCACAACGTCTCTCATTATCCAAGGTCCACGAAACTTACTATACTTATCCTTCATTCTTACAGGAGTGTGCTGGCCCTGAATTCCTATCAACTTACATTTGAAAGCTTCCCACATTCCAAATGTTGATTTGCCCTCAAACATCTGCCCCCAGTCTTCAGTTCCTGCCTAATACTGTTAACATAGAAACATAGAAACATTGAAAAACTACACCACAAGACAGGCCCTTCAGCCCACAAATCTGTGCCGAACATGTCCCGACCTGAGCGATTACTAGGCTTACCTATAATCCTCTATCTCACTAAGTTCCATGTGCTTATCTAAAAGTCTCTTAAAAGACCCTATCGAATCCATCTCCACCACCGTTGCTGGCAGCCCATTCCACGCACCCACCACACTCTGAGTAAAACACTTACCCCTGACATCTCCTCTGTACCTACTCCCCAGCACCTTAAACCTGTGTCCTCTTGTGGCAACCATTTCAGCCCTAGGAAAAAGCCTCTGAATGTCCACTCGATCAATACCTCTCAACATCTTATACATCTCCATCAGGTCACCCCTCATCCTTCTTCTCTCCAAGGAGAAAAGGCCGAGCTCACTTAACCTATCCTCATAAGGCATGCTCCGCAACCCAGGCAACATCCTTGTAAATCTCCTCTGCACCCTTCCTATGGCTTCCACACCCTTCCTGTAATGAGGCGACCAGAACTGAGCACAGTACTCCAAGTAGGTTCTGACCAGGGTCCTACTTAGCTGCAACATTATCTCACGACTCCGAGACTCAATTCCTCGATTGATGAAGGCCAGTGCACCATACGCCTTCTTAACCACAACCTCAATCTGCACAGCTGCTTTGAGCGTTCAATGAACTCGGACCCCAAAATCCTTCTGATCTTCCACACTGCCAAGAGTCCTACCATTAATAATATATTCCGCCATCCTATTTGACTTGCCAAAATGAACCACCTCACGCTTATCTGGGTTGAACTCCATCTGCCACTTCTTGTATCCGGCCCAGTCTTGCATCCTATCAATGTCTCGCTGCAACTTCTGACATCCCTACACACTATCCACAACACCTCCAACCTTTGCGTCATCAGCAAACTTACCAACCCATACCTCCACTTCCTCATCCAGGTCATTTATAAAAATCACAAAGAGTAAGGGTCCCAGAGCAGATCCCTGGGCCACTCCACTGGTGACCGACCTCCATGCAGAATATGACCCATCTAGAACCACTCTTTGCCTTCTGTGGGCAAGGCAGTTCTGGATCCACAAAGCAATGTCCCCTTGGATCCCATGCCCCCTCACTTTCTCAATAAGCCTTGCATGGGGCACCTTATCAGATGCCTTGCTGAAGTCCATATATACTAC
Organism: Mustelus asterias; assembly: GCF_964213995.1. NCBI lineage: Eukaryota > Metazoa > Chordata > Chondrichthyes > Carcharhiniformes > Triakidae > Mustelus > Mustelus asterias. The sequence goes on from NW_027590143.1 coordinate 1,130,169, forward strand.
ATCTACTGCTCTTCCTTCATCAATGTGTTTAGTCACATCCTCAAAAAATTCAATCAGGCTCGTAAGGCATGATCTGCCTTTGACAAAGCCATGCTGACTATTCTTAATCATATTATACCTCTCCAGATGTTCATAAATCCTGCCTCTCGGGATCTTCTCCATTAACTTACCAACTACTGAGGTTAGACTCACTGGTCTATAATTTCCAGGGCTATCTCGACTCCCTTTCTTGAATAAAGGAACAACATCTGCAATCCTCCAATCCTCCGGAACCTCTCCTGTCTCCATTGATGATGCAAATGTCATCGCCAGCGGCTCAGCAATCTCCTCCCTAGCCTCCCACAGTAGCCTGGGGTACATCTCATCTGGTCCCGGCGACTTATCTAACTTGATGCTTTTCAAAAGCTCCAACACATCCTCTGCAACAATTGTTGTAATTAGCCTTCCCCCAATTTCGCACCTTCACTTGAGGACTTCACTTATCTTTATCTATCAGAATCTTATGACATATTTTGATATTTTGGCTGCCTTCGTTTTGCAGCATTCCAATTTTGTTTGCCAATAGCACAGAAGTAGAGAAAACGTGGCAATTATACTCTACCTCAGTTTGCATTGGGACAGTGGACTTCTTCATCCAAGGTGTCAAAATTCCGTTCACTATATTTCCGGCGGCATCATAACTTCTTCTGATGTCCTCTTCCACTTTGACATCTTTCAGCTTATGACGATTGTCAACCAACTCTTTATATATTTTGTACTCATCCCGATTCTGAAGGTCCGGCTTATGCAATGAACTTGGTTCCGGCGGTAGATTAAAGAGGCTTAGACTTTCTTGGTTTGGCAGGCTGTGAGCAGATTGCTTTCTGGCATGTTTGAGAGCAGATGAATGATGAAACCGGTAATTCTCTTTTCACAGAGTCATAGAGTCATGCAGTGCAGAGAAGGCCCCTTGCCCATCGAGTCTGTACCGAAATTAACTCCAACTAAAGGTGCTCTAATGCGATTTTCCTGCACTGGATCCAAACCTTTGAACGCTATGCTATTTCAAATGCTCATACAGGTACATTGAATTAAGGTTGTAAGGATCCGACCTCCACTACCTCCCCAAACAGTACATTCCAGATTCTCAACATCCTCTGAGTGAAATCCCCTCTTAATCTCCAGTCTCTCATCTTAATGCAATGCCCCCTTTTGTTGATCTCCCAACAAAGGAGGACATCTGCTCCCTCCGCACCCAGTCGCTAATAATTTAAACCTCAACCACGTCCCCCACCTCCACCCCACTTCGCCTTCCCTGCTAGGCAGAAAACAGTCCAAGCCTGTCTATTTGCCCCTTGTAGCACAAATGCTGCGTCCCAGGCAACATTCTGTTGAACCTCATATGTACCCCATCTCGTGCCGTCTCATCTGTTACCTGTGATGATCAGAACTGCACACCGTATTCCAGCTGTGCCCTAAAAACCCTCTGGACAATTCCAAGATCACCACCTTGTTCTTGAACTCTGTACCATGACTGATGAAATCAAACGTCAAATGTGCCTTCTCAACTGTCCTATTCACGTGCACTGCCGATATCTTGAATCTGTGAATAATTACCCCAAGATCCCTCTGTTCCTCTGAGCTGCCAAGTGTCCTGGCATTCATGAAACAAATCTCTCATATTGTTTTGTTTCTTGCAAAATACATCAATTCGCAATTATCAGAGTTAAATAACATCTGCCACTGTTCTGCCTACCTCACCAACCCATCTATATCTTCCTGTAACCAAAAACCATCTTCGTCACTGTTGCCGACCCGAATAATCTTGATGTGGTCTGCAAACTTGCTTCGCATTCTCCCCACGTCTTCATCTCTCTCTCTTTCTCTCTCTCCCTGTATAATATATATATATATATATATATATATATATATATATATATATATATACAAACAATGATGGCCCCAGCACTGATCCTCGAGGCATACAGTGGGACCCCGGCCTCTACTCACGCAAAATGCCTTCTCCCACTATCATTGGCGTCCTGTTACTGAACCAGTTCTGATCGAGCTCACCAAGTTGGAGTAAATTCAATGTGCGACAAGCTTCTCAAACAGTCGCCAATGTGGGACCTCGTAAAAACGGAAATTTCCTCAATGACATACTTAATCACATTTTCGTAACTGAAACAAATTTGGTAGGCATGACCTCCCATTTGATAAATTCATGCTGCTAACCCTATTTAACCCATGCCCTTGCGAGTGGATATAGATTCTCTCCTTCAGATTTTTTCCAGTAACTTCCGTCCCACCAACATGAGAGTCCTGATCTGTGATTTCCTGTTTCATCTCTACTAATCTTCTTGAAAGGTGAAACCACATTTGCTGTCCTCCAGACGTTTGGAACTTCTGACCAAATGTGTCAGGACCCCTGCAATTGCTTCCCTCACCTCCCACAGCAACCTGGGAAGCAACTCTTCCAGGTCAAGGGATTTGTACATTTTAAGCCCGTCAGAACATCCAAATCTTCCCTAATTCCTATATCAACTGTGTACGTTCCTCATCGTCCCATAGAACATAGAACAGTACAGCACAGAACAGGCCCTTCGGCCCACGATGTTGTGCCGAGCTTTATCTGAAACCAAGATCAAGCTATCCCTCTCCGTATCATCCTGGTGTGCTCCATGTGCCTATCCAATAACCGCTTAAATGTTCCGAAAGTGTCTGACTCCACTATCACTGCAGGCACTCCATTCCACACCCCAACCACTCTCTGCGCAAAGAACCTACCTCTGATATCCTTCCTGTATCTCCCGCCACGAACCCTATAGTTATGCCCCCTTCGAATAGCTCCATCCACCCGAGGAAATAGTCTTTGAACGTTCACACTATCTATCCCCTTCATCATTTTATAAACCTCTATTAAGTCTCCCCTCAGCCTCCTCCGCTCCAGAGAGAACAGCCCTAGCTCCCTCAACCTTTCTTCATAAGACCTACCCTCCAAACCAGGCAGCATCCTGGTAAATCTCCTCTGCACTCTTTCCAGCGCTTCCACATCCTTCTCATAGTGAGGTGACCAGAACTGCACACAATATTCCAAATGTGGTCTCACCAAGGTCCTGTATAGTTGCAGCATAACCCCACGGCTCTTAAACTCCAACCCCTGTTAATAAAAGCTAACACACTATAGGCCTTCTTCACAGCACTTGAGTGGCAACCTTTAGAGATCTGTGGATATGGACCCCAAGATCTCTCTGTTCCTCCACAGTCTTCAGAACCCTACCTTTGACCCTGTAATCCACATTTAAATTAGTCCTACCAAAATGAATCACCTCACATTTATCAGGGTTAAACTCCATTTGCCATTTTTCAGCCCAGCTTTGCATCCTATCTATGTCTCTTTGCAGCCTACAACAGCCCTCCACCTCATCCACTACTCCACCAATCTTGGTGTCGTCAGCAAATTTACTGATCCACCCGACAGCCCCCTCCTCTAAGTCATTAATAAAAATCACAAAGAGCAGAGGACCAAGCACTGATCCCTGCGGCACTCCACTAGCAACCTGCCTCCAATCCGAAAATTTTCTATCGACCACCACCCTCTGTCTTCGATCAGCCAGCCAGTTACCTATCCAATCGGCCAACTTTCCCTCTATCCCACACCTCCTCACTTTCATCATAAGCCGACCATGGTGGACCTTATCAAGCGCCTTACTAAAATCCATGCACATGACATCAACTGCCCTACCTTCATCAACACACTTAGTTACCTCCTCCAAAAATTCAATCAAATTTGTGAGGCACGACTTGCCCTTCTCGAATCCGTGCTGACTATTGCGGATTAATCCGCATCTTTCTAAATGGTCGTAAATCCCATCTCTAAGGACCTTTTCCATCAATTTACCAACCACCGAAGTAAGACGGACCGGTCTATAATTACCAGGTTCATTTCTATTCCCTTTCTTAAACAGAGGAACAACATTCCCCATTCTCCAGTCCTCTGGCACCATCCCCGTGGACAGCGAGGACCCAAAGATCAAAGGCAAAGGCTCTGCAATCTCATCCCTTGCCTCCCAAAGAATCCTAGGATACATCTCATCAAGCCCAGGGGACTTTCCGACCTTCAGTTTATTCAAAACTGCTAGGACATCCTCCCTCCGAACATCTATTTCCTCCAGCCATTAGCCTGTAACACCTTATCTTCCTCAAAAACATGGCCCCTCTCCTTGGTGAACACTGAAGAAAAGTATTCATTCATCACCTCGCCTATCTCTACTGACTCCATACACAAGTTCCCACTACTGTCCTTGACCGGCCCTAACCTCACCCTGGTCATTCTTTTATTCCTCACATAAGAGTAAAAAGCCTTGGGGTTTTCCTTGATCCGACCCGCCAAGGACTTCTCGTGTCCCCTCCTAGCTCTCCTAAGCCCCTTTTTCAGCTCATTCCTTGCTAACTTGTAACCCTCAATCGAGCCATCTGAACCTTGTTTCCTCATCCCTACATAAGCTTCCCTCTTCCTTTTCACAAGACATTCCACCTCTTTCGTGAACCATGGTTCCCTCCCTCGGCCATTTCCTCCCTGCCTGACAGGAACATACCTATCAAGGACATCCAGTATTTGTTCCTTGAAAAAGTTCCACTTTTCATTAGTTCCTTTCTCTGACAGTTTCTGTTCCCAACTTATGCCCCCTAATTCTTGCCTAATCGCATCATAATTACCTCTCCCCCAATTGTGAACCTTGCCCTCCCGTACGGCCCTATCCCTCTCCATTGCAATAACAAAAGACACCGAATTGTGGTCATTATCTCCAAAGTGCTCTCCCACAACCAAATCTAACACTTGGCCCGGTTCATTTCCCAGTACCAAATCCAATGTGGCCTCACCTCTTGTCGGCCTATCCACATATTGTGTCAGGAAACCCTCCTGCACACACTGCACAAAAACTGCCCCATCCGAACTATTTGACCTACAAAGGTTCCAATCAATATTTGAAAAGTTAAAGTCCCCCATGACAACTACCCCGTGACCCCCACACATATCCATAATCTGCTTTGCAATTTCTTCCTCCACATCTCTATTACTATTTGGGGGCCTATAGTAAACTCATAACAACGTGACCGCTCCTTTCCTACTTCTAACCTCAGCCCATATTACCTCAGCGTGCAGATCCCCCTCGAAGTGCCTTTCCGCAGCCGTTAAACTATCCTTGATTCACAATGCCACTCCTCCACCTCTTTTACCAGCTTCCCTACACTTACTGAAACATCTATTTCCCGGAACGTCCAACAACCATTCCTGTCCTTGTTCTACCCACGTCTCCGTAATGGCCACAACATCGTAGTCCCAAGTACCAAACCATGCCCCAAGTTCATCTACCTTGTTCCGGATGCTCCTTGCATTGAAGTCGACACACTTCAAACCACATTCCTGTCTACCGGTACCCACCCTTGACCCTGATACCTTCCCCAATACCTCACCACCCTCACTGACTTCTGGACTACAACTCCTTTTCCCACTCCCCTGACAAATTAGTTTAAACCCCCCTGAAGAGCCGTAACAAATTTCCCTCCTAGGATATTGGTGCCCCTCTGGTTCAGGTGCACCCCGTCCTGTTTGCAAAGGTCCCACCTTCCCCAGAATGTGTTCCAATTATCCACGTATCTGAAACCTTTCCCTCCGACACCATCCCTGCAACCACATGTTTAACTGCACTCTCTCCCTGTTCCTCAACTCGCTATCACGTGGCACCGGCAACGTACCAGAGATGACCACATGTTTTGTCTTGGCTCTCAGCTTCCAGCCCAGCTCCAGAAATTCCTGCTTTAAATCCCCGTCCCTTCTCTTACCTATGTCATTGGTACCAATGTGTACCACGACTTGTGACTGTTTCCCCTCCCCCTTCAGAATCCGGGAAACACGGTCTGAGACGTCACGGCGCTTGGCATCCGGTAGGCAACATACCATCCGTGAGTCTCTTTTGCTGCCACAGAACCTCCTATTTATCCCTCTAACTAACGAGTCCCCAATAACTATTGCCCTCCCGCTCTGCCCCTTACCCTCCCGTGCCACAGAGACGGACAGAGTGCTGGAGATCCTCTCACTGCGGCTCACCACTGGTATGTCATCCCCCTCAACCGTATCCAAAGCGGAATACTTGTTGCTAAGGGGAACGACCACCGGGGATCCCTGCACGGACTGCTTCCTCCCAGCCCCTCTCACCGTCACCCATCTGTTTTCATTCCTCGGGGTAACTGTATCCCTAAAGCTTCTGTCTATGGCCACCTCTGCGTCCCTAATGATCCTAAGTTCATCCAACTCCAGCTCCAGTTCCCTAACACAGTTTTGGAGGAGCTGCAGATGGGTGCACTTCCCACAGGTGTAATCAGCAGGGACAGTGTCGTCGTCCCTCACCTCAAACATAGTGCGAGAGGAACATAGCACTGCCTGCACACCCATCCCCTCTCGATACCTTGCCAGTACCAGGTAGAAACTGCAAAAATGAATTAAACTCACCCCTGCTCGCCCTTTCTGCCTAAGCCCTGTGAGCCAAAGCCTTATAGCTCACACTCTGCTTCCCACTCACTCCACTGCCCGCTCCCGACGCTGCCCGCTCTATACTGCAGCCTACCTTTTCCATTTCCATATACTGCAGCCTACCTGTCCCATTTCCAGAATTATGTACCTGCGTTGTCCTTTTCCAGAGTGAAGACCAACGAGAATTATTCATTAACACCCTTCCAATGTATTGTGTTTTCACACACAGATTACCCCTTGGCCTTACATGAGCCCTACCCTTTACCTGATTTAACTTTAATGTACTTAAAGATACCTTGGGGTTATCCTCAATCCTTTTCACAAGATCTTTCTCATTCGCCCTTTTTTGTTCTTCTAATTGCTTTCTTAATTTCTCGCTAGCACTTCTTATACTCCTCTATTGCTGCAGCTGAATTTCTCTCTTTGGACTTATTTAAATCTTTTTCATTCCTTCTTCCCATCCCAGTTCTGAATTGTCCTAGACATCCAGTATTTCTTGAACTTATTGCTCTTGTATTTGTCTCTAAAGGGTACATTTTGATCCTGTACTCTCCCCAGCTCCCACTTGAATACGCCCCACTGCTCCACTGTAGACTTGCCCGCAACGAGCTATTGCCAGTCAAATTTGGCCAGGGGCTGTCTTATTTTAATAAAATCTGCCTTCCCCCGTCCAAAACCGACTTTTGCGTGCCATCTTTCTCCTTATCCATCACAAAATTGAACCGTACCGCGTTGTGGTCACTGCTGCTAAAGTGCTCCCCCAATGCCACATTGAACACTTGTCCATCTTAATTTCCCAGAGACAGATCCAACAATGCGCAGTCCGTTGTCGGTCTTCTACATATTGATGCAAAAAAAAACCGTGGATACATTTCAAGAACTCCGCCCGCTCGGAACTTTTAACACTATGACTATCCCAATTTAAGTTGACATTTCCAAGTACAATTACCCGATTATTGCTCAACACATATTTGTGAGCTGACTGCATATTTGTTCTTCTATTTCCTCCCAGTAATGTGCCTGTCTCCCTTAACATTCCCACGTTTCGCCCAAAAGCCTCGTTTGAAAACTTCCAACATATTATCGCTCCGAACAACAGTAATTGACTCTCTAATTAATAATTCTATACCACCTCATTTTTTACAACCTCCTCTGTCTCGCCTCAGTGTCCTTTATCCCAGAAAATTGTGTTGCCAGTCCTGCCCTTTCCATAACCATGCTCCTGTCATTGCAACAATATCACACTTCCATGTGTCAGTCCACGGCTTTAACTCATCCGTTTTACCGATTGCACTCCGAGTATTAAACTACAGACCGTCCTGTCTTGCCTTACTTTCTTGACACTCAATACTAATGAGCACATTGTGAGTCGCTTCCTTTGCTGCTGCATGATGTGTCTCTAGTTGACAAATATCCTTTCTCCCCTCCAGCGCCAGCGTAGTCTAAGCTCCTCCCAACAGCAAACCAAACTGCAAGGATGTTGGCCCAAATGTGGCTCAGGTGCAGACTTTCCAGTTTGCACATGACCCACCTTCCCTAGAAACGGTCCCAGTGATCCAGGAATCTAAAACCCTCCCAACCTGCATCACCTCTTGACAGACAAATTTGTATGTCTCATATTCCTATTTCTATGCTCGCTGGCACATGGCACCGGCAGTAATCCCGAGATTACAACATGGAGGTACTGCTTTTAAATTTACTGCCCAGCTCTCTGAATTCCTGATGCAAGACTACATTTCCAACTTTGCCTGTAACATGTACCAGAACATCTACCTCATTATCCTTCCCCTTCAGGATTCCCTGCAGCCGTTCAATTATACCAGGGAGGCAACGCACCATCCGAGAATCACGTCTTCAGCCGCAGAATCATCTGTCTGCTCCCCTGACTATAGTTACCCCGATTAAATTAACTATTGCATTCTCCTCCCTCCCCAGTATAATTAAGTCGCTTGAGGTGCCAAACCCTGGCACTGACTGTAATCCTCCAAGGTATCGACACTTCACCTTCCAGAATGGGATATCGTTTAGTGAACAGGACCCCAGGGGACTACTGCCCTACTTGTCTGTTCTTTCTGGACTGTTTGACGGTCTCCCATTCCCTCCTTTCATCTAGTCCTTGAGCTGTGCTGTGACTACCTCTCTGAACGTGCTTTGCTCGTAACTCTCAGCTTCGCGGATGTGCCACAGTTTCCAGCCATTGCTGAAGCTCCGAAACGTGCTACGTGATGTAATGTAACTGGGAACACTTCCTGCACAAGTGGTGGTTTAGGACACTGCCAGCGTCCAACATTCTCCACATGTGACAAACCATACATTCCACTCGGCATCCTCACTCAACATGTCTTAAATGTACAATTAACGTCTTGTAATAGACCGATAATTAAAAAAAATATTTTCCCTATAATTCAGACGTTTCTTTCAGCTTCAGCTATATAAACGCAGTAACTAATGTTAGTTACACATCAGCCAATCAGCTTATTGCTTTCCTGCGACATCATCAATCGATTCTGCAAACATAATTCGCAATACCCAGCCTCCGCTGAAAAAGTGCCATGCTGAAGATTGATTTGGAAGGGATGTTTCTCCTTGTGGGTGAATCCAGCACTACGGGACAGAGTTGAAGAGATATTCATGTTTTGAGAGTGTTGCACGCCGGAAATTGTTGTCGACGCAATTTCTGATAATATCATCAATAATTTGAATTAATTGCTAATACCAGAGCTTTCGCAACGAATGTATTGCTCAGTGTACACAAATTGCCACATGTAACTTCTCTTCCATAAACTAATCTGGTCTTTTTCTACATCCTTGATATGACTGTAACACCGCATTCTATACCCTTCCCTTTATTTCTCCCTTATGAACTCTATGAACATTATGCTCTGCCTGTACAGCGCGAAAGAAAAATATTTTTCACTGTATCCCGCTACATACGACAATAATAAATCGAATCAAATCGCATCAAGTTGTTGGGAGGAGAACCTTGTGATTACGACACAAATAATTGTTGACAAAGGGGCTCAGACTTCCAATAAAATGATGACATGGGCAGATGCCACAGAGGGTTTGGAATAATTGGGTGAAACCTTATGAAGCAGTCTTAATCTCCTGCCTGTCTTCAGCTTGCGAGAACTGAACAGATGAACAATTGAAAGATGGCTAATTGGACAATAATTATCGAATGATTTCACTATTCACAATCCTCTATTTCCAATCTACTGGAATTAGTTCCACCAAAAGAAGGAGTTAGAACCATAGAACCACAGAAAATTACAGCTCAGAAACAGGCCTTTTGGCCCTTCTTGTCTGTGCCGAACCATTTTATGCCTAGTCCCACTGACCTGCACTTGGACCATATCCCTCCACACCCCTCTCATCCATGAACCCGTCCAAGTTTTTCTTTAAAGTTACCACTTTATCCGACAGTTCATTCCACACTCCCACCACTCTCTGCGTGAAGAAGCCCCCCCTAATATTCCCTTTAAACTTTTCTCCTTTCACCCTTAACCCATGCCCTCTGGTTTTTTTCTCCCCCAGCCCCAGCATTCACTCTATCTATACCCATCAAAATCTTATACACCTCTATCAAATCTCCCCTCAATCTTCTACGCTCCAGGGAATAAAGTCCCAACATATTCAATCTCTCTCTGTAACTCAGCTTCTCAAGTCCCGGCAACATCCTTGTGAACCTTCTCTGCACTCTTTCAATCTTATTTACATCCTTCCTGTAACTAGGTGACCAAAACTGGACACAATGCTCCAAATTCGGCCTCACCAATGCCTTATATAACCTTACCATAACACTCCAACTTTTATACTCGATACTCTGATTTATAAAGGCCAATGTACCAAAGGCACTCTTTACGACCCTATCCACCTGTGACGTCACGTTTAGGGAATTCTGTACCTGTATTCCCAGATCCCTCTGTTCAACTGCACTCTTCAGAGTCCTACCATTTACCCTGTACGTTCTTCTTTGGTTTGTCCTTCCAAAGTGCAATATCTCACACTTGTCTGCGTTAAATTCCATTTGCCATTTTTCAGCCCATTTTTCTAGTTGGTCCAAATCCCTCTGCAAGCTTTGAAAACCTTCCTCACTGTCCACTACACCTCCAATCTTTGTGTCATCAGCAAACTTGCTGATCCAATTTACCACATTATCATCCAGATCATTGATATAGATGACAAACAACAATGGACCCAACACCGATCCCTGCGGCACACCATTAGTCACAGGCCTCCACTCAGAGAAACAATCCTCCACAACCACTCTCTGGCTTCTTCCATTGAGCCAGTGTCTTATCCAATTTACTACCTCCCCATGTATACCTAGCGACTGAGCCTTCCTAACTAACCTCCCATGAGGGACCTTGTCAAAGGCCTTGCTGAAATCCAGGTAGACAACATCCACCGCCTTCCCTTCATCCACTTTCCTGGTAACCTCCTCGAAAACCTCTAATAGATTGGTCAAACATGACCTACCACGCACAAAGCCATGTTGACTCTCCCTAATAAGTCCCTGTCTATCCAAATATTTGTAGATCCTATCCCTTATCACACCTTCCAGTAACTTGCCCACCACCGACGTCAAACTTACTGGCCGATAATTTCCCGGATTTCTTTTGGAACCTTTTTTAAACAACGGAACAACATGAGCCACCCTCCAATCATCCGGCACCTCCCCCATGAATACTGACATTTTAAATATGTCTGCCAGGGCCCCTGCAAGTTCAGCACCAGCTTCCCTCAAGGTCCGTGGGTATACCCTGTCCAGTCCTGGGGATTTATCCACTCTGATTTGCATCAAGACAGCGAGCACCTCCTCCCCTTTAATCTATAAAGGTTCCATGGCCTCCCTACCAGTTTGCCCTATTTCGTAGACTCCATGCCCGTTTCCTCAGTAAATACGGATGCAAAAAAACCATTTAGTATCTCCCCCATCTCTTTTGGTTCCATACACAGTCTACCACTCTGGTCTTCAAGAGGACCAATTGTATCCCTCACTCTCCTTTTGCTCCGAACATACCTATAGAAGCTCTTTGGATTTTCCTTCACTCTGTCTGCCAAAGCAACCTCATGTCTCCTTTTAGCCCTCCTGATTTCCCTCTTAAGTAGCTTCTTGCACTTTTTATACTCCTCGAGCATCTGATGTGTTCCTTGCTGCCTGTACATTTCATACAACTCTCTCTTCCTCTTAATCAGTGTTACAATCTCCTTCGAGAACCAAGGTTCCTTATTCCGATTTACTTTGCCTTTAATCCTGACAGGAACATACAAACTCTGCACTCTCAAAATTTCTCCTTTGAAGCCCTCCCACTTTCCATTTACATCCTTACCAGAGAAAAGCCTGTGCCAATCCACACTTCCCAGATCCATAGAAACATAGAAACCCTACAGTGCAGAAGGAGGCCATTCGGCCCATCGAGTCTGCACCGACCACAATCCCACCCAGGCCCTACCCCCACATATTTTTACCCGCTAATCCCTCTAACCTACGCATCCCAGGACTCTAAGGGACAATTTTTAACCTGGCCAATCAACCTAACCCGCACATCTTTGGACTGTGGGAGGAAACCGGAGCAGCCGGAGGAAACCCACGCAGACACGAGGAGAATGTGCAAACTCCACACAGACAGTGACCCGAGCCGGGAATCGAACCCGGGACCCTGGAGCTGTGAAGCAGCAGTGCTAACCACTGTGCTACCGTGCCGCCCTTCTCATTTCATCAAGTTTGGCCTTTTTCCAGTTCAGAACTTCAACCCGAGGACCAGGTCTATCCTTATCCACGATCAGGTTGAAACTAATGGCATTATGATCACTGGATCCAAAGTGTTCCCTCACACTCACAACCATCACCTGCCCTAACTCATTTCCCAATAGGAGATCCAATATCGCATCCTCTCTCGTTGGCACCTCTATATACTGATGCAGAAAATTCTCCGGAACACATTTTACAAACTCTACCCCGTCTAAACCTTTAACAGTATGAGAGTCCCAATCTATGTGTGGAAAATTAAAATCCCCTACTATCACAACTTTGTGTTTCTTGCAGTTGTCAGCTATCTCTCCGCTGATTTGCTCCTCCAATTCTCGCTGACTATTGGGTGGTCTATAATACAAGCCCATTAATGTGGTCATACCTTTCCTGTTTCTCAGCTCCACCCATAGGGCCTCTGTAGACAAGCTCCCTAATCTATCCTGCCTGAGTACCGCTGTAACATTTTCCCTGACCAACAATGCCACGCCCCCACCTTTTATCCCTCTGCCTCTATCCCACCTGAAACATTGGAACCCTGGAACATTGAGCTGCCAGTCCTGCCCCTCCTGTAGCCAAGTTTCACTAATGGCTATAATGTCATATTTCCATTGTCTATCCACGCCTTCAGCTCATCTGCTTTCCCCACAATACTCCTGGCATTGAAATAGACACGCCTCAAAAAATTATTTCCACTATACTCTCCCCTTCCATTTGTGATTTTGCTTGAACTAACCTGTCTTTTTACCCCTGCTCCACTATCTGCTCTGGCACTCTGGTTCCCACCCCCCTGCAAATCTAGTTTAAACGCTCCCCCAATAACACTAGCAAATCTCCCTGCAAGTATATTGGTCCCCTTGTAGTTTAGGTGTAACCCGTCTCTCTTGTACAGGTCCCACCTGCCCCAAAAGAGGTCCCAATGATCCAAGAATTGGAAACCCTGCCCCCTGCACCAGTTCCTCAGCCACGTGTATTTCCGCCCAAGCATCCTACTCCTGCCCTCACTGGCATGTGGCTCAGGTAGCAATCCTGAGATTACTACCCTCGGGGTCCTGCTTTTTAACTTCCTTCCAAGCTCTTTGTACTCACTCTTTAGGACCTCCTCACTCTTCCTTCCCACGTCATTGGTACCGACGTGTACCACGACATCTGGCTGATCACCTTCCCATTTTAGAACGCTGTGCACGCGATCAGAGACATCGCTGACCTTGGCACCTGGGAGGCAGCAAACCATGCGGGAGTCTCTGTCCCGACCACAGAACCTCCTGTCCGTACCTCTGACCATTGAGTCCCCTATCACTACTGCTCTCCTCTTCTTCATCCCACCTTTTTGCGCTGTAGAACCAGACTCAGTATCAGAGTTCCGGCTGTTGCAGCTTGTCCCAGGTAAAGCATCTCCCGCAACAGTATCCAATTTAGTATACCTGTTGTGGAGGGGTATGGCCACAGGGGAACCCTGCTCTGCCTGTCCTTTCACACTGCCATTTCCTCTCCTTACACTAACCCAATTTCCTGTGCTCTGCTGCTCAGGTGTAACTATCTCCCTGAAGCTACTGTCTATATACTTCTCATTCTCCCGAATTAGATGGAGGTCATCAAGCTCCTTCTCCAGTTCCCTAACACGCTTTGCTAGCAGCTGCAGCTGAATGCATCTTTTGCAGGTGCTGTCGTCAGGGATACCGGAGGTCTCCCTGATCTCCCACATCCTGCAAGAGGAGCATTCCAACATCTTGCCTGGCATATTTTTCTTTACTCTGGGGAAATACAGGAGTAAACTTTCTGAAAAAGAAAAAAAAAACTACTCTCGCCTCTGCCTGTTCTCGCCGAAGCCCATTTTGAGCCAAAGCCCTTCAGCTTTCACTCTGCCCCCTGCTCAGTCTGCTGCCCGTTAACGACGCTGCCCGCTCAAAGGTGCGGCCTACTTTTAAACCCTCCAAAACCTTCCCAGGCTGCTGCTGGGCCTACTTCCTGTTTTGAAAAAAAACCTCCGATTTTTTTCACAAATTTAACTGAAAAATAAATAAATAAATTAGTGCACAAACAAGCTCCCTTACCCTCAGCCTGCTCCTGTGGAACAATGAGGCTGAATGGCGATCACAGGGAACTCCAAATTAGTCACTCACAAATGAATTAATCATTCAGTGTGCCATCCATCCACCCATTCCACCAACAGTTCTATGCCTTTCTAAAGCTATGCACTTTCTCCCTCACAAATATCAGCGCTTTCAGTTCATGTCGCATTCGCAAGCATTGAAGCTGTTTTTTTCCGTAAAATGCATTAATTGGATTGGCATAATTAGACGGCCCTATGAAGGAGTTCTGCACAGATAGACAAAGGAAGAAAACGAATCCAGAATATTAGAAAAGATTAACCCTCGATCGAGCGATTTTCTTTCACACACCGATTCGACAGGACATAGCATGGGGGAGCAGATGTGATGTTACGTAAAGCTTAAATGGCACTCTCTCACATCGCACCAATTATGCAGCCAATTCGGTACATTTTTGGAAAGCAGGTTGGGCAGGGGACTTCGGTCTCTCTTGAACTTGCCGACAGAGAATATTGTATGCGGGATTCTCCGGCCACGCTCGCCTCAAAACCAGGGAAACCCGCCAGTGGTCAATTAAACTTTATATGGTCCGCTCCCCGCCCGCTACAATTCCTTTGGCGAGCTGGACGGGAGAATTCCGGCCAATATCTGTCGGCAATGTGTGACGAATGTATATTCTTATCGAGGTTAGACATCTATTTCCATCAGTTGCAGCACTGTAGTTTTGCAACAATCTTGTTTTTAGCACCACACATTTTTCAATGGTCGCAGATTTCAGGACTTGGTCTATTTGGTGAAACGGAAATACACAGATGGACAAATAACTTCCACTCTCTAACTGCATAACACCATTCTGGCTTCACTCTGTTGTGATTGAATCCTGTCTTCAAACAGCTTAATCTTGTATGTCAAAATAACCAGTGACATTTACGTTGGGAAGGTGGTTTCTGCATCCTGGTGTTCGGAATTGTCATGGGAAGTGGGGCCCGAAGCTGCCTCATCTATTTCCAGTATCCCTACAATGCGAAAAAGTGGGTGGTTGCTTCACAGATAGGGGAATAGGGTTCATGAAAAAATGGGAAGTGGCTTTTTTGTCAAATATTTTCGATTGTGCAGCATCAGATCGTTGTGGCAGTTTACCGTTTTACTGTTCAGTGAAGTAGTGTCAGAATAACTGAGGGTTTCTAAGAGAGGTGTGAAAACAAGAGAATGGACAATACACGGACAAAGACACAGAGACAGAAAAGTATCAGAAAGGTTAATCTTCCCCGGTATTTTCATGTGAAGATAACGAGTGACAGGGAAAAACACCAGAGTCAATATCTGTAAATAAATCGGTACCTGGTTTGGATTTTTAAAAAAAATCACCTTTATAAGTGAAGCATTTCACTGAATTCCTGGAGTTGTGGTAAGGAGATGATTTGTTCAATAGATTGAATGTAATACTGTAATTGAAATAGAGAGGGTTGATAACAATCAATTCGTTCCTCTTGCTGCGTAGTTCAGTGCTTGATTCACCTCTAATGAATTTAAGCAACTCAATGAAAATCCTGCTTTGCTGTTTGGATCGAAAATATTGAGAGCTTAAAGATTGGAAGGCAGGTTTGTATTTCTGTTAGATTCAGCTGAAAATTAGCGGCAGTTCCTAATAGGTAGTGATTGGGAAAGTGTCAAAAGGCAGCTCTAAACTCTTTTCGAAGATTCAAAGTCTTTACAATTGAGTATTATTGGACTATTATTTAAATGGTAAAAAAATGCAGGATGCTGCTGTGCAGAAGAACCCGGGTGTCCTTGTTGAAGAATCTCAAGGACTTGGTTTGCAGGTACATCATGTAATTAAGAAGGCAAATGGAATGTTGTCCTTCATTGCCAAAGGGATGGCGTTTAAAAACAGCGAGGTTACGTTGCAGCTGTATAAGGTGCTTGTGAGGCTGCACCTGGAGTACTGTGTATAGTTTTGACCTCCTTACTTGAGAAGGGATATAATGGCACTGGAGAGGATGCAGAGGAGATTCACTGGGATGATTCCGGAGTTGAGAGGTTTGGCTTATGAAGAGAGACTGAGTAGACTGGTGCTATACTCATTGGAATTCAGAGGAATGAGGGGAGATTTTATGGAAACACATAAGATAATGAAAGGAATAGATAACATCGAAGCAGGGAAGTTGTTTCCACTGGCAGATAAGACCAGAACTCGGGGGCATGGCCTCGTAATAAGGGGAAGCCGATTTAGGACTGAGTTAAGGAGGAACACCTTCACGCAAAGGGTAGTGAATCTGTGGAATTCCCTGCCCAGTGAAGCAGTTGAAGCTACCTCACTGAATGTTTTTAAGCAAAGATAGATAAATCTTTGAACAGTAAAGGAACTAAAGGTTATGGTGAGCAGGCTGGAAAGTGGAGCTGAATACACGAAAAGATCAGCCATGATCTTATTGAATGGTGGAGCAGGCTCAAGGGGCCAGATGGCCTACTCCTGCTCCTAGTTCTTGTGTCAATGTGTCCTTGTGAGTACTATACCAGAACACCTGCTTCAGAGGGAGCAATGGACAGTCTAGAGATCCGGGCAACTGTGACAGAATGATGATTTCGGAGCTCTAAAGTTAAATCAAGTGAAGCAAAGTTGTGGGGGTAGGGCCTGGGTGGGATTGTGGTCGGTGCAGACCCGATGGGCCAAATGGCCTCTTTCTGTGCTGTAGCGTTTCTATGATTTCTATGATAACTCATGGAAGACGGAACCAAGTGTTCTGAGTTAATTAGATGATTATATTTAATTAGATCTCAGGGAGGAAGCAGACCTGAGGTCATTGAAAAGTTTGAAATAATTTTACAGAGAATGTCAGACTTGAATGTTAAAGCACATTTGACCGTTTGAAACGGTGAAATCAAGTCCAAAAAGCAAAAAGGATTTATCATGGCACGGGCTTACTGGAAAAAGTGGAGCCAGAGGGTTTGGTTAAATGCGTCCTTGAAAAAGTGTGAGCTGGATTTCGAAATGTGGATTGCTAAATGCTGCATTGCTATGAGAGACCAGTATAAAGTGTGTTGTGGGAATGGAGCTTGGAAAAGCATAATTGCCTAACAGCTGGGGAGATTCTGAGGAAAAATCTGCAAGCACTAACTTTCTGTGCCAAAGAGACCATTCTCGCTACACTTGGAAGTATTCATTGTTGTTAATCGTCAAACGTGTGTGTATTGGTTAAAATAAAGGAGTGGCAAGAAGTAATGCATAATGATCCATTGTTCACACTTAATAAAATGTATTTTCCTGTTAACAAGAATTTCCGGTCAGGTGATTCCTTTCCTTCACGATTGCAAAAGAAAAGTCGCCGTCTTCTGAGCCAGGCCTACGGTTTGGGACCTTCCTGTCCAGTTATAACATCAAACAGGATCGCTAATATGTACCAACAGTTAGTTAGAGTGATAGGCAGAGAGAGAGAGAGACAAAGAGAGAGAGAGAGAGAGATTGGCAGACGCACACAAACACACACACAAACACAACACACATATAGAGACGGAGAGAGAGAGATACAGAAATACAGATAGCTCGATCGATAGACAGCTCGATAGCTAGCTAGCTAGACAGTTAGAGAGATAGATAGAGAAATAGATAGACAGACAGACAGATGGAGAGGTAGACAGACAGACAACTTCAACAAGACGTCCCAACTCCTGTACTCAATGTTCTGACCGATGAAACCAAGCATGCCGAATGCCCTCTTCACCACTCTGTCCACCTGTGACTTCACTTTCAAGGAGTTTTGAACATGAAACCCAGATCTATTTGTTCTGTAACTCTCCCCGACGCCCTACCATTAACTGAGTAAGTCCTGCTCTGGTTCAATCTACCAAAATGCATCACCTCGCTTTTGTCTAAATTGAACTCCATCTGCCATTCGTCAGCCCACTGGTCCAATTGATCAAGGTCCCGTTGCAATCGGAAAAATACTTTCTTCACTGTCCACTATGCCACCAATCTTGGTGTCATCTGCAAACTTACTAACCATGCCTCCTATATTCTCATCCAAATCATTAATATAAATGACCAATAACAGTGGGCCCAGCACTGATCCCTGAGGCACACCGCTGGTCACAGGCCTCCAGTTTAAAAAACAATCGTCTACAACCGCCCTCTGGCTTCTGTCAGGAAGCCAATTTTGTATCCATTTAGATACTTCACCCTGGACCACGTGAGATTTAACCTCATGCAACAACCTACCATGCGGTACCTTGTTAAAGGCCTTGCTAAAGCCCATGTAGACACCATTAACTGCACTGCCCTCATCTACCTTCTTATTTACCCCTTCAAAAAACTCAATCAAATTTGTGAGATATGATTTTCCACTCACAAAGCCATGCTGCCTATCCCTAATCAGTCCTTGCATCTCTAAATGCCTGTCGATCCTTACTCTCAAAATACCTTCCAAAAACCTACCCACCACAGATGGGTAGCCTGTAGTTCCCAGGCTTTTCCCTGCAGCCCTTTTTAAACAAAGGCACAACTTTTGCCACTCTCCAGTCTTCAGGCACCTCACCCGTGACTGTCGATGATTCAAATATCTCGGCTAGAGGAACCGCAAGTTTCTCCCCAGTCTCCCACAATGCCCTGGGATACACTTCGTCCGGTCCTGGGGAATTATCTGCCTCGATGCACTTTAAGACTTCCAGCACCTCTTTCTCTGTAATATGTACACTCCTCAGGACATCACTATTTATTTCCCCAAGGTCCCTAACATCCATACTTTTCTCAACAGTAAATACTGATGAGAAATATTCATTTAGGATCTCACCCATCTCTTGTGGATCCGCACACAGAAGACCTTGTTGATCCTTATGAGGCCTTACTCTCTCCCTTGTTACTCTTTTGCCCTTTATGTATTTGTAGAAATTCTTTGGATTCTCCTTTGCCTTATCTGCCAAAACAATCCCGCGTCTCCTTTTTGCCCTCCTGATTTGTCTCTTAACTCCACTCCTACACCCCCTATACTCTTCAAGGTATTTACTTGATCCAGCTGTCCATGCATGTCATGTGCCTCTTTCTTCTTCTTGACCAGGGCCTCAATATTCCGTGTCATCCAGGTTTCCCTACTTCTGCCAGCCTTGCCCTTCACTCTAAGAGGAATGTGTTTTCCCTGAACATTGGTGAACACACTTTTGAAAGACTGCCACTAACCAGACGTTCCTTTGCCTTTCCACAGACTCCCCCAATTAACTTTTGAAAGTTCCTGTCTGATACCATGAAAATTGGCCTTGCCCTAATTTAGAATTTTAACTTTTGGGCCAGAGCTATCATTCTCCATCGTTATCTTAAAACTAAGAGAATTATGGTCACTGGCACCAATGTGATCCCTCACTAACACTTCTGTCACCTGCCCTTCCTTATTTTCCAAGGGGAGGTCAAGTTTTGCCCCCTCTCTACTCAGGCCATCCACATACTTAATGAGAAATTCCTCCTGAAGACACGCAACAAATTTCTCTCCATCCAACACTAATACTTTGGCTGTCCCAATCAATGTTGGGAAAGTTAAAATCTCCGGCTATTGCTACCCTATTTTTCTTGGAGCTATCTGTAATCTCCTTACACATTTTCGCCTAAATTTTCCGCCGGCTATTTGGTGGCCTATCGTTCAACCCTATCAAAGTAATTTCCTGCTTCTTATTTCTCAGTTCTACTCATGTAGACTCAGTGGCCGAACCCTTGGATACATGCCCTCTCATTACGGCCGTGATGTTTTTCCTCTCTTACCTCCTGTTCTATCTTTCCTATAGCATCTGTCACCTGGAACATTGAGGTGCCAGTCCTGGTCCTCCCTTAGCCATGTTTCAGTAATTGCTATAATATCCCAGTCAATCAGATACCAATCCATGCCCTGAGTTCATCTGCCTTGTCGGTCAGGCCGCTTGCATTGAAATAAATGCTGTTTAATCTGGACTTCTCTTGCTCTCTGTCTTGGTTTTGCCTGATCTCTCTGGTACTAGGATTACTGACACTGCCATTACTACTTAATGTGTTCTCTTTAGTTTATGTGCTGTCCTCAAACTTCTCTTCTGCCTCCCTACTGCTTTGGATCCCACTCCCCTGCCAAACTAGTTTAAACCCTCCCGAGTGGCTCGAGCAAATCTCCCCGCTAGGATCTTAGTACCCCTCCAGTTCAGGTGTAACCCGTCCCTCTTGAAGAAGTCAGCCCTTCCACAGAAAAGATTCCAATGATCCAAAAATCTAAATCGCTGCCCCCTGCACCAGCTCTCAAACCGCGCATTCATCTGCCTAATCTTCCTATTCCTACTCTCACCGGTAGTAGTCCTGAAATTACAACGATAGATAGATAGATAGATAGATAGATAGATAGATAGATAGATAGATAGATAGATAGATAGATAGATATATAGATAGATAGATAGATAGATAGATAGATAGATAGATAGATAGATAGATAGATAGATAGATAGATAGATAGATAGATAGATAGATAGATAGATAGATAGATAGATGATAGAAGATTGAACGGAACATTCATGCCACTGATCCTATTCACAAAACTTAAGAAAAAACATAAACATTTTATACAGCGGATATTTCGCGCCATTCCTTAACTCGGCTCTGATTTTGCTCTGGGTCCCAGCATAAATAAACGGGTTAATGCAGGATGACAGTGCGACAAGCATATATCCATTTTCTTCAAGTATGAATGCTAATTCACCTAAACCAGTACCTGAGAAATAAGTAACTTTCTCAATTCGGACATAGGTCATAGTTATGAAAAATGACAAGTATAACAGGATGAAATTTCCAGAAATGGCGAAGAGTAAAATAATGGACATTTTCCGTTTCTTCATTTCTGCATCACTCTGGTTTTCTGCAGTGTTGTGGTCCCAGAGTCTCCTGCGGGCTCTATTGGCAATTAGAATATATCTTACAGTTAGAGCGTTGAACATTAAAATCAGAATGAATGGAAGGATAGGGTTCACAATGCAACGCAGCCAGTCATAAGCAACCCAAAATGAGGACGTGTAAAATATTAACTTCACACTGCAGAACCAGGGCACATTGCTAATTATGTACATGGGCTCAAAAATAAAATACAAGAAGATATTTTTTACGCAGCTCAGTGTGAGCACGATTCCGATGACCCACTTTGCCATATTCTTGGTGCAGTATTTTATTTTGAGCCTCTGGCAACAAATGGCCACGAACCTATCAAACGTGAAAGTGACCGTTAGCCAGGCAGAGCTGTCCATGGCAGCAGAAATACCAGCTGTGCGGGCACTGCAAACTGGTGTGATAGACAGGAAACTGGATGGGAAAAAAATTCCAGCAATCCGATTTAGTATTACGGCGGTGATTATGAACAGGAGATCTGTCGCTGCCATGGACAACAGGTAATGCGTTATACATGAGGAAAGACCACAACGTCTTCGAAACAGGATCACAATCACTGCGATGTTAGCTGCAATAAAGGGAGAGAGATAGAAATAACAAGAATTTGTCAATGAGAGAGGGTGAGAAGTGAAATGTTCCTTACCACAATATATTTGCTATTCAAATGCGACAAGTCACAGTTGAAAGTAAATGGAAAGTACATCCAAACTAAGACAGAAGAGCTAGATTGACTTTGGAATGACAAATAAACAAATAATTATACAAGCATTGGAATTGGTAGATTGAAAAACAGCCAACAATAAGTATTGGAGATAATGCATTCACAGATTATATGTTATTACGAATCCCGTGTAGCTACATCCACTGAATAGCGGCAAAACTATTCACTGTTTGAAAAGTAGGCAGCGAACGTTTAAAAAAATAAACCTCAATGGCAAATAAGTGGACCATTAACGTTGAACTGGCTCCACGGACATTTGGAGTAGGACACAGTGACGAGACCGACTTTTATTCTCCTTGATAAGCACCTGGGAATTTATGTAATATTTAAAAAAATACTTTAAATGCGATACATTCCACCAAATATGTGGCTTCATTCAGAATGGAGATGGGAACATACTGAAAAATGTCTGGATTCTGGGAGTAGAATGGAATTCAAGAATCAGCAGTCATGCCATTAGAACTATCAGCAGCAGCAGTTGTGAAACAGGATAGCCTGGTTGAAACATTGAGTGTTAATGGCTAAGAACAGGCACACTTTCCTCTGAGAAAGGGATGAATGCCAATCATTCACAAAATGGCAGTTGTTTGCATTGCTCACATAATCTGTCGACATATCCGCTCTTAATGATTATATTAGAGGCATTTAGTACATCTGTTCGGTCATTTTGCAACGGTTTAGACTTCTCAATGAATATTTAATCGGTGCAACGGTTTCGTTTATTTCGTAAGCAGCTCAATAGGCTCACGTTATAACAATAATAACAGTAAACTTCACCATCATTAACATTGCAAGTAACACTCGGATTCAATATACACTGCGAAAACATTTTAGGAATTCAGGCAGAAGAGCCTGGCCAATGCAACTACAATCGGACCATAATAATTTGTTGTAATAACCGTCAGCATCATTTTCAATAAATCTGATCAAGTGATCTGAACTTCACTTCAACCATTATAACAGCTCGAGAAATCAATTAAACTGACTGACTGAAAAATATAATGAAACTGAATTGACGTCGTGAGATGTTAGTGGTCAAAATGATAGGTATTATCATTAAAATTATTAAATGGTTCCTGCCACAGCAAGGTTATATTGTGATAAGGTGGTTAAATTCTGCAAAATCTGCAAAGAAATCTGGCGGTAAGGGGGTGAAATTACACTGTTAAACTGGGAGATTGTATTTTTCCATTAGCATCAAGAATTTTGCAGCAAATAGAATAAATAATAACGTTCAGTTAAAAAAAAATTCAGTTGAAGTAGAAACGTGTTGTTGTGGAGGAGCAGATATACATCAGAGAAAGTACAACTTTGACGGCGAAGAACAGGTTCTACCAAACCAGGGAAGTAACGACATATCTTGAAAAATCCGTATTGATGTAATGGGATAATCGATGCTGCTAAAAAATGACTAACACAGAAAATAAATAACAGAGGTTTTACCTGGAACTCCGACAGCTGCTATGCCTGGATAATAAATGGCAAACACCACATCCTTCGGTATTACGTGCATTTCTATCAGAAGCTCTGATCACGGTCTGTACTACAGTGAAAATAATGTCATATTTATAAGTGATGTCACTCTCCGGGGAGAAAATTCGATTGTTTGTTCTTTCACCTTAAGCAAATTTATTAGAACGAACAGATTATTACAACAGTTGCCCTCCTTCTTTTATTTTGATGGGTCAGGATTTTTTTTTCATAGAATCTGACTCGTCCCTCAAGAGGCAAGAGAATGTTTGTTGCTTCATTGTTTCAACAGAATGATAATGTTGGCATTGATCTTTGGGTCAGGTCAATACAACGCAATTCATTGCTGTCCATACGGAGAAGCAGACATTGTACAAGGAAAATGCAGCCAAATTCTCAGTCCTGATCATTAAAACATCAGTGCGATTACTAATCATCTCCTACACCATACCCATGCTCTCTGAGACTCTACAACATTCTCCTCGTGACTGCGTGGGTTTCCTCCGGGTGCTCCGGTTTCCTCCCACAGTCCAAAGATGTGCGGGTTAGGTTGATTGGCTATTCTAAATTGCCCTTAGTGTCCAGAGATGCGTAGGTTAGAGGGATTAGTGGGTAAATATGTAGGGATATGGGGCTAGGGCCTGGGTGGGATTGTGGTCGGTGCAGACTCGATGGGCCCAATGGCCTCTTTCTGTACTGTAGGGTTTCTATGATTTAGCACAACAGATGCATCTGAATGTTGAACCGACCCGGTTAAGTGCAGTTGCATTCAGTGTGCACAGTCCAGTTCATGATTGAATGCACTGAAATGGCCGTGCCATTATGTTATATTCAATGTGGGCACCGTCATTTCAACATTTGAACAGATTCGCTAAAGTAGGGTTACAATCAGTGTAAAAATGTCCAGTTGAAAGCAAAGTCAAAGTACCTTGTTTATCGCGTATGTGAGTTAAATGTAAATTAATCGCACTCAATACATTTGCACTGTGCATGTATAATATCCAATTATCACAGCATGAGGACAAACAGGGTGGTCACGCCCATAATGTCACATTTGTCTACGTACGACAGTTTAGCAGAAAAACGCTGACAATCAGAACAGCACTATCTCCAGCAAGAGAAAATAAAAAAAGTCACTCTATTAATGATATTACCATTGATAAGCCCCTAAATATCCAAATCCGGGGATTACCAATGACCAGAAACTTTATGCGACGTGACAGTTACTACCGTGACTACAAAAGCAGATCAGAGATTCGGCATGTTGGGGTGACTAACTCACTTCCTGACTCCACAAAGCATGTCCACCAGCTAAAACCAAAATCAGGTGTAATAGTGTCCACATGACTGGATGAATGCAGATCCAACAATTCAAACAGCTCGACATCATCCAGAAAAATAGCAGCCTGCTTGATTGGCCCACATTCTGTTAAAAGCCCTCCTTTCGGCAAAGTGAAACAGTGACAGCAGTGCATACTATCTGCCAGGTTCACTACAGGAACACATGAATGTTCCTTTGACAGCACCTTCCAAACCCACCGCTGCCATCTAGAAGGACAAAGCAGCAGAAATATAAAGACGCCAGCACCACATGGATGTCGCACTCCAAGTCACTCGCCCCCCTGACTTGGGAATTTGTCACTGTCCGTTCACAGTCGCTGGTGAAAATTCTTGAACACCCTCCCTAACACCATTGTAGTTGTACCTGCAGTAAAGGAAAGTCAATGTTTTAAGTAGATAGCTCACCAGAACCTTCACCAGGACAATTCGGAATGTACATTCTGATGTTGCCCGAGCAAGAGTTTCCATATCCCGCAAATGATTACAAAAGAAAATTAAAACTTCACAACATGGGGGAGTTTGATTCCTGTCTCAATATGACCGGTGTGGGTATCAACAATCACATTCATGAATAATTACCGAACATTGCTAAGTGGTCTTTGTGATGTGTATGACAGTCTGATTGAAAAAGAAAATGTAAGAATGCTTTATGTTTCGTGGGCTAATTCGCATCTGATTTACAACCTACATCAGGGGCAAGCAGCAATTCGAAAACAAGAGCCGATTATGGCTCTCCCTTTCATTTTCATTACTAAGTGATCAGTTGCTCTTCCTGGTGGCAATAGGGGGAAGCAGGATCCTTCGGAGCAGCAACCTCAAACTTCAGAGGAAATCTTGGTGTGTTTGTCCCCTATACATGCACATTGCTCTCATATATAAAATGCCTAGCTGTTGGTGATTCGCACAATTGCATTGCATTACTTCTGGAGAATTGAAGGCAAAGGGGTAAAACTTGACAAATATGAAGAGTAGAGTCACAAATTTCAGAGAATCATAGAATCCCTACAGTTCAGAAGGAGGCCGTTAGGCCCATTGAACCTGCACCGACAACAATCCTACACAGACCCTATCCTCATAAACCCACGTATTTACCCTGCAAGTCCCCCAGACACTGAGTGGCAATTTAGCATGGCCAATCAAACTACACTAAACATCTCTGGACTGTGAGAGGAAACCGAGCACCCAGAGCTAATATAAGCCGGCTGTTCGAAAGAAAGAGGCACAGAGAGCACAGGGAACCGTAGACCAGTGACCCAACTGTTCGTACTGGGGAAGCTGCAAGAGTCCATTTCCAAGGATTTCACAGCACAGCATTTGCACAGCTGTGAAAAAGTCAGACGAAGTCAGCGTGGATTTACAAAAGGGAAATCATGCTTGATGAATCCATTGGAATTCTTTGAGGATGTAAATAATAGAGTTAACCAAGTAGAACAGGTAGGTATGATTTAGTGAGATTTTCAGATGGCTTTCCACAAGGTATCATACAGTGGACAACTCTGTAAATGTAAAGCACAAGCGATTGTGGTTAGTTTCTTAAAATGGCTAAAAAGTTGGTTAGCAGAAGGAAGCAAATGCTTGTCATAAATCGGGCTTCTTTTCCGATTAGAAGGCAGTGGCCCGTGGGGTTCAGCCAGGATGTGTGCAAAGACTCCCATCTGTACTTATTAGATGTTAATGATTTTTTTTTTTTTCCGAATTTGCTGGTGATGCAAAGAGGGGTGGGTGGATGATCTGTGAGGAGGAGGCAGAGATGCCCCAACATGATTTGGACAGAATGAATGGGCAAATGCATGGCATGCAGTGTAATGTGGATAAATGTGACTTCATTCAATTCAGTAGCAAAAAAAGGAAGACAGATTATTATTTGAATGGGTGTAAATGAAAAACGTGGACAGTCAGTGAGATCTTGGTGTCCCTGCGCATCTGTCTCCAAATGTAAGCGCACAGGTACAACAGGCAGTAAAGAAGAGAAATGTACGTTAGCCCTCCGAGGGGGCGGATTTGAGTATAGGGAAAGAGATGTTTTACTACAATTGCATAGGGCGTTGGTGAGGCCACATCTGGAATAGTGTGTGCAGATTTGGTGTCCCTATCTGATGAAGAATGTCCTTGTTAAAGAGGAAGTGCAGTGATGGTTTACCAGCCTGATTCTTGGGATGGCAGGTCTTTCATGTGCGGAGATATTAGGTCGGTTTGGATTATATTTGCTGGAGTTTAGAAGAGTGAGATAGGACCTCATACAAACTTAAAACCTTCCAGGTTAGATTCAGAAAGGATGTTTCTGATGAAGGGATAAAACTTTTCGGACGGAGGTGAGGATAAATTTCTTCATTCAGAGGGTGGTGATTGTATGCAATTCACTGCCACAGAAAGTAGCTGAGGCTCAAACCGTTTTAAAACAAATTTCAAGATGGAATTAGATATAGCTCTTCGGGCTAAAGATATCAAGAGATATAGGAGAAGAGGGAATGAGGATATTGAATTTGATGATCAAATCATGATCAAAATGAATGGCGGAGCAAGTTTGAATGGCCTAATAGCCTACTACTGTTGCTACTTTCTAAGTTTCCATATCGTGGAGAAGCCTTAGCTCTTTGACGAACTATGGCACTCCATCTGTAGGGTGGCTAACGACAGTAAGCATCTTGGTTTACATCAGATGTTTGGATGTG
Organism: Mustelus asterias; assembly: GCF_964213995.1. NCBI lineage: Eukaryota > Metazoa > Chordata > Chondrichthyes > Carcharhiniformes > Triakidae > Mustelus > Mustelus asterias. The sequence continues at coordinate 1,157,570 of NW_027590143.1, forward strand.
GCGTCGAGATTTTTCCGCACTCTGCTTCACCGTCCAACAATATTGATATTGCAGTTAATGTCACTTCCTGGAAAAAGCGGTCTTTATCACGCTGGCAGCTATGAGAGCTGCGAAATGATGTCCATCCGGAATCCGTGCTGATGTACTGATTGACATAGGGTAGATGGCATATCTGCAGCCAGAATGCTGCCTCGTGGAGGGAGTGAACTTTTAACATAATGGGAAGTGCGTGCTTGTTTTATCTTGTTTATTGCGTTTTCTTGGAGCTGACTCCAATAAGACTGAATATCCCAGCACACCCCTGGCTTGTATCTTGCAGATTGTGGGAACGGTTTGGAAAGTTAATAGTTAATAGTGTAAAAACCGGCCGTAAAAATTTGGTATCTGGTCTACACTGCGAGTGACAGAAATTACGTCATTGGCGCCGTTCGCAAATCTGTTGCTTGCTCAACTTCACTCATCACTCACCCCCACCGAGATTATTGTCGATGGAGGAACTCAGCGCCTTCAGTGTCATAAAATGTCAATGGGAGGCGCATGACACCTTGTGTTGGAGATTTTCATTGCCTGCTGTAAAGTTCTTGAATATACTGTACTCCCCTGGACAAGACTATCGTTCAATACAACAGTGTGAAATTGGACCGTAGCATCGTAAGATAAAGGAAAAGTTGTCGGCGTTCGGCACCTCGAGCCTGCTCCGCCATTCAATAGGATCATCGGTGATCCAATAATCCACCGGTCCATTTTGCTCTCCTTTCCCCATAACACTTGATTCCCTTACAGGTTAAAATCTATCGTCCTGACCCTTAAATATACATAAGGACTCTGCCCCCACAGCTCGATGTGGAAAGGAGTTCCAAAGACTAAGAACAGCGAAGGAATCCTTCCTCATCTTAGTCTTATATCACCCCACCACCTCAAACCCCTGCCACAACTATTCTGAGACTATGCCCGTTCATGCAAGACTCTAGCATGAGAGGGAACATCTTCCCACTGTTACCCTGTGACATCCCTTCAGAATCTTCTACATTTCAATGAAATCACCTCTTATTCTTCTCAATTCCAGTGAGTAGAGGCCCAAAAGTAATCTTGCCTCATCAGACAATCCTTCCATACTGTGGATCATCCCCGTGAACATTCTCTGAACTACTTCCGATGAAATAACATATTTCTTTAAATAGGGAGTCCCAAACTGCTCTAGTTTGCACACTTGTTGTATTTTGTGTTAGAGGACCCAGAGTCCTCTAGATATTGTCTGACCAGCATCTTGTACAATTGTAGCAATACTTCCCTATTCATTTATTACAACACGTTTAAAATAATAGCCAGCAATCAACGAGCCGACCTGATTACCTTCTGCATCTGTGTGCTAGCTTACCGTTTTTCATGCACAAGCACCCTTGTGGTAGCAGTTTTTTGCATGTTCCGCATTAAATAATTGGTCTTTTGTACCCCCTTCCAAAATGAACAACTTCACGTTTTCCTACATTATACTCCATTTTCCAACGTTTTGCCTATTTACTTAACCTATCAGTACCTCTTTGTAAATTGTGTGTATCACTCTCGCTTCTGGCCTTCCCACCTCGTCTGCGTCGTCTGCAGTCCTTTTGCTATCTTCTTCCAAATCATGAGTATATATTGTAAACAGACGTGGTCCCAGGACTGATCTCTGTGGAATCCAACTGGCTACAGGTTGCCAACTTCAGAAAAACCCTTACCCCCACTTGATGTTCCTTGCTCATTAACCAATTCGTTATCAATGCAAATATACTACGTCCAGTACCATGGGCTCTTATGATTTAAACATTTGTGAGGTACTTTGCCGAATACCTTTTGGAAGTCAAACTACAACACATCTGCTGGTTTCCTTCTATTCACTCTGGTTGAGCCATCCTCAACCAACTCTAATGGATTATTCAGATACGATTTCACTGACATAAAGTAATGCTGAGTCAGCTTGATTCGATTATGATTTTCCAAATCTGCCGTCTTTAATTTCTTAGTGGTTTCCAGCATACGTTCTGAGCTAGACCCGATCTCACTGAAAGACATGCTGCAGATCTGAACCTGTGTGCACTGAATGCAACCATTCTGAATGAGGCATATGCGTATTAACCCTTACCAAATTAGGTTTGTGCACATTGACAGTTATAGTGCTGAACTGGGCCTGTAAACACAAAATACAACAAGTGTGCATTGGAGCTTCGGAATGTACGGAACTTCGGAGTGCACAAATGAATCAATGCACTCTGAATGAAGCCAAAAGAAATTGGCTTCATTGTTTGGATCATCACAACACTGACAGGCAGTAATCCACGCTGATTAAAGCTGGACTCAACTGGAATGCACTCCATCGAACGCAGGCACATTGAGAAAGTTATTTGAAGACAACCATTTTGAACAAGCCGTTTCTACACCCTGAAAACTGGGACTCTGCAGAAAGCGTATTGCGGGACTTCATCAGTCCATGTTGAAAGAAACCCTGCAGAACAGAATTTGTGCACCGTCAATGAAGCATGACTGACGTGGGTCGCCATATACTGAGGACAATAGTGCATCATTTGAACTGACCCTATTGAAAACAATTTGCGTGATTTGGCACTGCAAACTGAAAATTGATCTGCTTTCTCGATCATCAGTAACGGTAACCGGCTGCACTGAAACTTCTTCACAACGGCGAACAATGAGGAATTGCAATCGTGTTCCATTGGACCCTGTCTTCAGTGAACGTAATTGTACTGAGTTTAGCCATGAGGCACTGAGCTCAAGCATGCTGAACTGTATCTTGCCGCAACAAGGAGTGAACAGGCTGCATATTTCCTATTCCCGGAGAGACAGGAACTAAATTCGACTGGCCCACGCTGAAAGTAACTGTGCAGGACTGGATCTGTGCACCCTGAAACAACGACACTAAACGGGGCATTTGCACACTGAATGTGTCCGTGATGAATGGAAAGAAAAGAAATATAATGGAAATACTTAATATATCAGGCAGTTTCTGTGGAGAGAAACACGTTTCCGGTGTATGTTGCAAGATGGTAACCTTACATCCAAACGAGAAATATATAGTAATTATGATGTGGAGATGCTGGCGTTGGACTAGGGTGGGCACAGTAAGAAGTTTCATAACACCAGGACAAAAGTACAAAAGGCTTATCTGGAATCAAGAGCTTTTGGAGCGCTGCTCCGTCATCACTCACCTGATGAAGGAACAGCTCTTCGAAAGCTCGTTATTCCAGATACACCTGCTGGATTTTAACCTAGTGTATTGTGACTTCTTACTATGGTAATGAGACACTATTTAAGAAAGCATAGTGGCTGAGTGTATGTTTGTCTGTGTGTAATTTTTTGTGTGTATAATTTTGTGCGTATATGTGTGCTTATGCATGCACCTTTTTCTGCGTATACTTGTGTATTTGTACGTGGGGGCGTGCGTTTTGTTGTGCATGTGTTTTGTGTGTGTTTCTGTGTTTTCCCTTGCGAGTGTATGTGTGTTTGTTTAATGTCTGAATATGTGTGTCTGCATGTGCGCACATGCATCCGTATGTTTGTGTGGCTTTATGTGTGGGTGTATATGTGTGTTTATGTCCGTGTCTTTACATGTGTGCCCATGTGTGTGTGTGTATTTGTATGCAAAATCATGTGTGCGTCTTTCTCTGCATGTCTTTACCTGTGTTTGTATTCTTTTGCATGCATGTGTGCGAGTGTTTTTGTGTGCACGTGCCTGTTTGTGTGCATTTAGAGGTGTCTTTGTTTCTGTGGGTGGCTGTATGTGCTTATGTATGTTTGTGCTTGCAATTGTGTTTTTGTGTGTGTGTGTTTGTGTGTGTGTGCGTGTGTGTGTGTGTGTGCACGCGTTTATGTGTGTGTGTGTGCCTGTCAGTGCATCCATGTGTTCATTGTGTATGTTTGCATATTTATGTGCGTGTGTGCTTTCCTTTGTTTTTGTGTGTGGGGCGGCGTGGAAGAGGAGGGTGTTAGTGCAGGGCTGAATGTACAGAAGCATATGTTTGTGATTAGTTAGAAGGCAGGAAAGAATACATGTCTGAAGTGGTGATGGTGAAAAACAAAATAACGTGAGGTTGGAACAATAACGATGCAACACGGATGCCTGGTAATATATCAGTATAAATCCCGGAATAGTCACCAACATATATCAAAATCAATCAAAGGAGATAACAAGAACAAAAGGAAAGAGAAGGAGCCAATGGTTGTTTTTTTTTAACTTCTTATTCAGTCAAGACATCTGCAAAATATTTAAATGGAAAAAAAAAGAGGTGTAATTCTTCCAGTATATTTTGAGTTAAATGGATCATTGTAGGATGCCAAAACCAGAGAAGTAAACTGGGAGCCAAATAACGATAGAAAGTGACAAATGTTCAGAACCGCAGCTCACAAAAGTGGATTGATTACTTGTGGATTAGAGGTACACTGCTAATTAATCAGTCAATCTAACTGGGTTAGAGAGGGTAGATTCAGAAAGAATTTTCCCAATGGTGGGGGAGTCTAGAACATGTCTTTTTTTGAAGAAGTGACCAAATTTTTTGAAGAAGTGACCAAAATGGTTGACGAGGGAAGGGCTGTGGATGTCGTCTATATGGACTTTAGTAAAGCGTTTGACAAAGTCCCTCATGGTAGGCTGGTGAAAAAGGTTGGATCACATGGGATAAAGGGGGAGGTGGCTAGATGGGTGGAGAACTGGCTTGGTCACAGAAGACAGAGGGTGGTAGTGGAAGGGTCTTTTTCCGGCTGGAGGCCTGTGACTAGTGGTGTTCCGCAGGGCTCTGTATTGGGACCTCAGCTGTTTGTGATTTATATAAACGATCTGGAAGAAGGTGTAACTGGGGTGATCTGTAAGTTTGCGGACGACACAAAATTGGCAGGACTTGCAGACAGTGAGGAGCATTGTCAGAAGCTACAGAAGGATATAGATAGACTGGAAATTTGAGCAAGGAAATGGCAGATGGAGTTCAATCCTGATAAATGCGAAGTGATGCATTTTGGTAGAAATAATGTAGGGAGGAGCTATATGATAAATGGCAGAACCATAAACGGTGTAGATACGCAGAGGGACCTGGGTGTGCAAGTCCACAGATCCTTGTAAGTGACGTCACAGGTGGAGAAGGTGGTGAAGAAGGCATATGGCATGCTTGCCTTTATAGGACGGGGCATAGAGTATAAAAGTTGGGGTCTGATGTTGCAGATGTATAGAACGTTGGTTCGGCCGCATCTGGAATACTGCGTCCAGTTCTGGTCGCCACACTACCAGAAGGACGTGGAGGCTTTGGAGAGAGGACAGAGGAGGTTTACCAGGATGTTACCTGGTATGGAGGGGCTTAGTTATGAGGAGAGATTGGGTAAACTGGGGTTGTTCTCACTGGAAAGACGGAGGATGAGGGGAGACTTAATAGAAGTGTATAAAATTATGAAATGCATAGATAGGGTGAACGGTGGGAAGCTTTTCCCCAGGTCGGTGGTGACGTTCACGAGGGGTCATAGGTTCAAGGTGAAGGGGGCGAGGTTTAACACAGATATCAGAAGGACATATTTTACACAGAGGGTGGTGGGAGCCTGGAATGCGCTGCCAGGCAGGGTGGTGGAGGCGGACACACTGGGAACGTTTAAGACTTATCTAGACAGCCATATGAACGGAGTGGGAATGGAGGGATTCAAAAGAATGGTCTAGTTTGGACCAGGGAGCGGCGTGGGCTTGTAGGGCCGAAGGGCCTGTTCCTGTGCTGTATTGTTCTTTGTTCTTTGTTCTTTGTAAGGGTCATAGTTCGAGGACGAGGGGTAAATCATTTACGACTGAGTTGCTTTGAGGCTGAGAAATTTCTTGACCCAGAGAGTGGTGAATCTGTGGAACTCGCGACCACAGAAAGTAGTTGAGGTCAACATGATCAAAATGAATGACTGAGCAGGGTCGAAGGGCCGAACGGCTTCTCCTTCTTCTCTTTTCTATGTTTCTCTTTTTCAATGCCCCATGTCCAAACCAAGAACAAAATATTTATTGGAGAGGCATCCAAAGAAATCACTGCTTCATTTGAATCTATTTTCTTTTGCCTTGGGTGCTGAAAATGGCTGAGGGAGAAGAAAGATGTTGCATTTCCTCTCCGTCAGTCTGAAGGTGCTTCGGGAAAGAGAGCATTCAGGTGATTGGAAGCTATTGAGGATTGAAAGGAGTAAATGCTCCCTTTTGAATACTGAAGGCGAAAAGAACAATTAGATAAGCTTAATTGCGGTATCACGTTGGTCTGCTTGGAATGCAGAGGATGATCCAATGATTGTTGATCGGTGCTTGCAAGGTGAGGAAAAGTGGAACTCTATCCTGTTTCTGGGAGGGACAATGAGGTCAAAGCAGCATGCTGGTAACGTTAACAACCATTGTTCTGTTCTCCGTCAACAACAGTGAGTAGCAGATGACCAAAATAAATACGGAACCCACAAATCTGCATTGTTGAACTAACTGAGCATGTGCAAAAGAAATGGGGAAAATAATGAAGAATTGAATGTAGCCATTGCAGTAAAACAGGGTGTACCTTCTGTTCAAGGTAAGTGCTTGAGTTAGTGTGTTTAAAATATATATTGGGCAATAAGTTATCCTCAGAAATGTACAGATCGAAGTGCAATAAAGGAATAGAAGTACTCAACATGGACCAAATGAAAACCATCGGAAGTGCAGAGTTTTAAATCGAAGAAAATAAGTTCTGGTCAGTGAGCAGGAAATGACACGGATAGCGCCATCTATATATTGTGGAAAGAGGTAAATGTAGCGGCCTGGGTAGAATTGGAGCATCGATAATTCCATTTCCCATTAAAAATCAAACACAGCTGGAACTGCTGCGTCTGGACAAAGCAATCACTTTTATTTGAAGAAACGAGTGGAGTTGATTACCCTGTTCATCATGGCAGCCCGTTCAATCAGGTGGTAGAGTCTGGTGAGTCATGGGTCTTCATTCAATTAAACAAGACCCTCAAAAATTCCCGGTGGCTGATGGCGGGGCATAGTAATTGTGTGACTAACAAAGTTGATCTGTACTTGTATACACTGAAATTAACTTTGCTGGACCGAACTGAACTGAATGTACTCCCAGTGAACTTGTCCCGCCCTTCCAAAGTAGGAAGGCTTGAATTCTGGGGAATTTCATGATTTTTCAACTGGATCCGTCTACGCTGATATTAACCGTGCTGAACTGAATCTTTCCTTTCCACTATCACCACCTTGGGCGGGAATTCGATGCATCAGTACCGAAAATAACTTTACTGGGTTAGACGTGTTTACACGAATTCATGCATGTTGATGTGGACCTGACCAATCCGGGTTTCAACCGAAAGTAAGCAAAATATCGCGGAAAATGTAACCTCAAACAAGACCAGAGAAATCTGAAAGAACTCAGCAGGTCTGTCAGTATCTATTACATGAGAGTTCACACGACACCAGGTTTAGCGAACAGGTTTATTGGAATCAGAAGCTTTTGAAATGCTGAAGGAGCAGCACTTCAAAAGATCGCGATTTCAAATAAACGTGTTGCACTCTAATGCACTGTCGTGTGGCCTATCATTTTGTCCACCATAATCCAACACCGGCACCACCAAATCATCGCCAGCATCTATCAAGGGAGAGACGCAATTAAGGTATCGAATTCTTCCTGATGAAGGATCAAGGGCACAAGATTATCCGTGTTTCTCTCCTGACAATTGCGAGCAGAAGTGCTGAGTTTTTCCGGATTCCTCTGTTCTTCTTGCTGCTTACAAACTTGCTGGATTGAATCTGTCTATTGAATTCAAGCATGCTGATCTGATTATCGAGCGCAACTATGCTGAAATGGATAAGGTAATATTTAATTGAAATACTTCAGCAGGATCTGGCTCACGGCATTGTAAGTGTGTTGACCTATGTATTTCCACAATGAATGAATAGACAGATGTAATAAACTGATGGCACAGTCACAGAGATTTTCCACCAGTAGGAACCTGATTTCTCATCTTGTGGACTGAATATTGACCAGGAGAGAGAATTAGGCAGCGTTTTCATTCTCGACTTGAACAGCACTGTTCATTATTATTTCGTAAGAAGTTTAACAACACCAGGTTAAAGTCCAACAGGTTTATTTGGTAGCAAAAGCCACACAAGCTTTGTGTGGCTTTTGCTACCAAATAAACCTGTTGGACTTTAACCTGGTGTTGTTAAACTTCTTACTGTGTTTACCCCAGTCCAACGCCGGCATCCCCACATCATTATTATTTCGTGCAGAGACGACTTAACTCAACATTAACCGATTAAACCCATTCATTGCTTTTGTACAATGTTCATTTCACTATTTAAACAATCCACTATTTTAATTCTCATTATTTTTATGGGAATAATTTAACAGGGAGCATACTATACACTCTGAGTGTGGAAACACATCAGAACCTATGAAAGCAAAAATAGCTTAAACACGCGATGCACAGTAACTTCACCAATGTGTTTGTTTTGATTAGCACAATGCATGTAAAAAAAACTAATCACTTAATTGTCTCCCTGGAGCCTGACACCAAGGATAAATGTGGTAATCTCTGAGTACAGTGGAGAAGACAATTGGGGATTTTGATCGAAATGCACTCATCACCGAAAGGTCTTCTGTTTGCCATTTACTATCCTGTCCTTGCTGCTATTGGAGTTCCAGGTAAAGTCGAACGATTAATTATTTATCATGGAAATCATTGCTTATCCCCGCCGCAGTTCTATTTTTCTTTTAAAATGCTTCTCTATGGTACCGATATTATGGGATACCTGCTGTGATTTGTCCCATTTTACTGGAGCTTCACCTTCAGCACCGTTTTAAACCTGCATTTTCATCATTTTCCCCTCTGCCTGACATAATTTGTTGACATGGCTGGAAATACAATTAGTTGTGCTTTAATTCAACGTGAAGAGAAAAGTGAATGCAATACTGGGCTAGTGGAAACCCAATGAGTACCATTATTCTGGCAGTGTTGCAAAAGGGCAGCAGCTGACATCAATATAGTGAATGGCAAAGTGCATCACATGCAATGCAGGAAATGTCGATTACTTAAAATGTAAGGAGCAAATTTCCCGAAGTAATTAACGATTTGGGACTCATGATTGTGTATGAATTGAAGCAATCTTATTGTAATGTGTTGTTTCTCGCTTTGACCAATACGCTGTCTATACATTGTCCGGATAATTTATCCTCTTTAACAACATACTATACTACCTTAACCAGGGTAATTTCATCACTTCAAGCTTACAAATTCCCCTTCTTACTGTTCCCAACTCATGTTGTAAGTAAGATTCCATTTGCTTGTTCATGCTGTCAATGTGGCTGCAACACCACAACAATATCATCATGTAAAGTAAGCTCTGGTGTGGTTTGCCACTGTGACTGTGGAAGCATTGCCATACTCTGAATGTAGCTCTGTTATGCTGTTGAGACTGTTAGTGAATGGTCACAAATTTATCCTGATGTGCGTGTTTTGTTTTGTTGTTTGCAACGAGAAAAACAATCCTCTTTTAAGTTGGTGTTGATTTTCTTTTAGCATTTTATTTAGACAGGATCTCAGCTTTTTGCTTTTAGTCCGGAGATGAAAACATAGCCAATGCAAAACTCCATGTGTGCTGAAGTCCTGGAGTAGATCTAAAGTCCACTACCACATGACAGTTCTACTGACTGAATCATGACATTAACATTGCAAATAGGAGGTATTTTATTCACTACTCTGAACCATTTTTTCAATTGTTTCAATGAATTATCAATCTGGAGTCTCAAACCATTTTCAATTCAAAGCAGGTTCTTGCGTTCTAAATGAAACACATTTCCAGTTTTCTTCTCGCGTTCTGAGGGACTTGGCATTTTTGTACAATGAATGTCATGTGATGCATTTCTGCTAAATTAATATTTATATTTATTTAATATTAATGGCCATCGGATTTGCCAATGACTTGGTCGCGTCTTCTGTCTTCTCTACAGGTGGAACAAGACACTAACTGATTGTATTTCCAGTACCTGATTCATCAAGCAGTGAGATTAACATTCAATATATATTTTTTTCCTGACAGTTCAGTGCAGTATTGGAAAATTGGTGCATTTTAGGATGGATTTTTTAATCAGTGAATCAGAAGGTTCTTCAAGGATTGCCAATACTGATCTCTCTTCATGTTTGCTTCCTGCCGTTTCAATACTTTAATCATTTTCTCTTCTATTCTTCTATGTTGCTTATTCACTGAGGTTATTTTGTCTACAACACAGCAAATTTGGCAGTGATTGTGATCCTAGCCCGTGGAAGATGCGGTCTCTCTGGATGTATCACTTACTATTTGGTATCAATGGCGGTCACAGATCTCATGGTCATAATTGCAGCTGTGATTTTCAACCGGATTGCCCGTATCTATTTCCCATTCAGCTTCCTCTCCATCACTCCGGTCTGTAGTCTCAGTTTTGTGATAATTTATGGAGTCAGAGATTGTTCTGTCTGGACAACAGTCGCGTTTACCTTTGATCGATTCGTTGCCATTTGTTGCCAGAAGTTGAAGACAAAATATTGCAGCAAGAAAACGGCGGTGAGGGCAATAGGGACTGTTTGTGTTCTGAGCGGTATTGTTAACACCCCCTGGTACTTTACATATGAGCCGTCGTTTATCATCGACGGCATACCTTGGTTTTGTAACGGAAAAGCAATATTTTATACGTCGCTAATATGGACCGCATTTGACTGGACTCTTGTCATTTTAACGCCTTGTCTCCCATTCAGTCTGATTTTATTGCTTAATGTGCTAACTGTCAGACACATCATAGTGGCCAATAGAGCCCGCAGGAGACTCCGGGCCCAGAGCAATGGAGAGAATCAGAGTGACCCAGAGATGAAGAAACGGAGGAAGTCTATTGTTTTACTCTTCTGTATCTCGGGGAGCTTCATCCTGTTGTATTTGTTATTTTTTATAACCATTCTCTATGTTCAACTTGCGAATGTTACATACTCCTCAGTTTCTGATTCCAGCAACTTAGCATACATTCTGGATGAAAGTGGAACTATGCTTCAGCTTTTGAGTTCCTGCATCAACCCTTTTATTTATGCAGGGACCCAGAGTCAATTTAGAAAAGAATTAAAGAATGGGGTGAAATATCCCCTGACACTAATTGGCAAATTATTTAATTAATCAATTCAATGTAATCCAATATTAAAATCAATCTTTTGCCCTCATTGTCTCTGTAAGGTAATGCATCCCCTGCCAGATCCACAGTGGGATACTAGGGCACGATGAGTAATAAATAATACATAACTTGTCTAACCTGTTGTCAGTTAATCCCCAATCCATTGCCTGAACTGACTGGCATCAGGTGCTTTCCAGGAAGCCCTAAGCCCTTAGAGCCCCGTAGTTCCTCTACATTCACATGGAGACACAGAGTCCGACTGTTATCTGTTATTGGTTTACCAGATTAAAGGAGAAATATAAATATCCTGCATTGGTATCATTTAACCCGAGATGTTAGAACATTCTCTGAAATTGAATTAAAGATTGTCCTCAAACTTCGTCTTTTGCTCACGAGGCACCTTTCCACGTCCAGGTTCCTGGGCCCATAAAACATAGAAGAGAGGATTTGACACAAGACAATTGATAAAGACTAAAGGCAACTAGTTCAGCTTCCATAATGAAAGTAAACGACTGCGGAAGCTGAAGATGAAAACATAAAATGCTGAATAAACACAGTAGGCCCGGCCACATCTCAGAGAACAGAAACAGTGTGAACATTTCGAGTTCACATGACATTTCTTATTTTTCTCTTCGTACATGCAGCCAGACCTGTTGTGGTTATCTAGCATTTTCTGCGTTTACTTTACCTTCCATTAAGTCCATTGACCAATTATGCCGAAATGCCCAGGGCTATCAAACATTACAAAAGGAAGGGAACAAAAGTACAAATTTGAAAATATTAATTCGCAAACACATCGTTACAATGTTTCAACTGTAATGAGAATCTTATCTCCACTGTCCCCAAAAGGTAAATTTCGTCTGATCGCCGCATGACGTAACAGTAAAGTTGTTCTCCCATAATAGCAATCAATCTGAATCAATTAGTTCATAACAGGTTCATGGAATGAGATAGGCCTCTTTCCAATTCGCGTGACGTTTAGCAAAAGGGAGCCGAAATTATTTGCATCAGTGCAAAGGAGCCTTGGTGTCTTCCTGTATTGGGTCTGATGGACAGAAAGCTGCTTCCTGTATGGATAATACAGCGTTCAGTTTGCAGAAAACGGAAAGCAACGATGCACCCTTTGTGTTTCGAAACAAGGCTTTCCTGACGACACAAACCACATTCCCTGATATGATTCCAGTATTCCTGATTTGGACCACGAGTGCACAGGCGAGGTAAATGTGCATCCCACGACAAAAGATATTGTATGGATGCATATTACATCTTGAATGCCTTCGGCAACTTGATTGCAGCCAAATAAATGATCAATAGTCCATATTTCCTCTTCCAATTTGTTTGGAAGAACCCTGGACTGGATTGGACTGGTATTGATGAGCTTCTGAATTTCACAGAGAGCTTTGCTGCATTGAAGGTCCTATGGACTTGGTAACTTGTAAACACTGTTCTGATCCATGCTCATGTTATGACTGGACAAGTCGTATCCGAGGATGGGACCTGGAGTGATTGATCACAACATTGAAGAGAGTGACAGAGGCTGCTGATGAACATATCCAAAATAAAATACTAGAACATAGGGACATTGGAACCAGAAGCAGAATAATTCATCCCTTCGAGACTGTTCTGCCATTCAATCAGATCATGGCTGATTTCTCACTGGCCTCAAATTCACCTCCCCACTTGTTCCCCTTGTCCCTTTTTACGTTAGAAATATATGTATCACCTTCCTGAAACCATTTAACGATTCAGACAGCACCGCTCTATGGGACAGCGAGTTCCATAAATTTACGACCCTCTGCGGCACATACTTTCTCATCATCTCAATTTTAAATCTACCAGCTCACAACCTATACCTGTGGCCTTTTATTCGAGACTTCCCCATAAGAGGAAACATTTGGTACAATTGCTTTATGAATCTTCTTTATAAATTTTATGTACCTCAATCACATGACCTCTTATCCTCCTAAATCCAGTGAGTGCAAACCCAAACTGTTTAATCACTCCTCATACGTCAACCCCTTCATCCCCGGAAACAATCTGATGAACATCCACTGAACTGCCTCCATTGCCACCATAGCCTCCCTCAAATAACGAGACAAAAACTGGACCAACACTGAAGATCTGTTCTCAACAACACCCTATAAAATTGCAACAAGACTTCTCTACTTTTATACTCCATCCCTTTGCAATAAATGCCAACATCCCGATTGTTCATTCTTATTATATCCAGCACCTGCATGCCGATTTTCTGTCAAGCACGAATCTGCTTTCCATTTTGGTAATAATTCGCCTTTCTATTTATTTCTGCAAAAATGCACAGCCTCAACTTAGCCACATTAAAATTCTTCTGTTAAATGCTGGCCCATTCTCCCAGCCTAACTTTACCCGTCTGTAAAATATTTACATCCCTTCACTGCCTGATTCATCCCCGCCCCCCCCCCCCAGCACCCCCCCCCCCTCCGGCCCCCCATTTATCATCCTCACATTTAGCTTTGTCACAATATGTTCCTGCTTTCAGATCATTTAAAAAGGTTGTAAAGAATTGCGATCCGAGGACTAACCCCGAGGCATACCGCTAGTTACATTTCACCAGCCAGAGAAGGATCCATTTATCCTGACACTCTGTTTCTGTCAGTCAGTCAATCCTCTAATATTCGCAATAAATACTCCATCCAAGTAAACAAATATGCTAACTGTGGTCAGACACAGTACACTCTGAACAAAGGTGGCAGATGCCGCCCAAAATAAGTAAAACGTCTTCTCATCAACTCCCCAGACGCTTATCGTTCTGTGTCAATCACAGACACACATTTTCAACCTCAGACATTTGCTCAATGCCGCTTGCTCGCAGATGGCTTTGCCAGGGGTCACGCTCCAGCATTTGAACCTCTCAGTCTGATAATCATCTCCCCTGGATGGCTACATCCATTCATGCCCATGCCTATGGAGGTGTGGGATAGAGGAAATGTTGGCCGATTGGATAGGTAACGGGCTATCTGATCGAAGGCAGAGGGTGGTGGTGGATGGAAAATTTTCGGACTGGAGGCAGGTTGCTAGCGGAGTGCCACAGGGATCAGTGCTTGGTCCTCTGCTATTTGTGATTTTTATGAATGACTTAGAAGAGGGGGCTGAAGGGTGGATCAGTAAATTTGCTGATGATATCAACATTCGTGGAGTAATGGATAAGGTGGAGGGCTGTTGTAGGCTGCAAAGAGACATAGATACGATGCAAAGCTGGGCTGAAAAATGGCAAATGGAGTTTAACCCTGATAAATGTGAGGTGATTCATTTTGGTAGGACTAATTTAAATGGATTACAGGGTCAAAGGTAGGGTTCTGAAGACTGTGGAGGAACAGAGAGATCTTGGGGTCCATATCGACAGACCTCTATAGGTTGCCACTCAAGAGGATAGACCTGTGAAGAAGGCCTATCGTGTGTTAGCTTTCATTAACAGGGGTTTGGAGTTTAAGAGCCGTGGGGTTATGCTGCAACTGTACAGGACCTTGGTGAGACCACATTTGGAATATTGTGTGCAGTTCTGGTCACCTCACTATAAGAAGGATGTGGAAGCGCTGGAAAGAGTGCAGAGGAGATTTACCAGGATGCTGCCTGGTTTGGAGGGTAGGTCTTATGAGGAAAGGTTGCGGGAGCTAGGGCTGTTCTCTCTGGAGCGGTGGAGGCTGAGGGGAGACTTAATAGTGGTTTATAAAATGATGAAGGGGATAGATAGAGTGAACGTTCAAAGACAATTTCCTCGGGTGGATGGAACTATTACAAGGGGGCATAGCTATAGGGTTCATGGTGGGAGATATAGGAAGGATTTCAGGGGTAGGTTCTTTACGCAGAGAGTGGTTGGGGTGTGGAATGGACTGCCTGCAGTGACAGTGGAGTCAGACTCTTTAGGAACATTTAAGCGGTTATTGGATAGGCAGATGGAGCACATCAGGATGACATGGATTGTGATAGCCTGATCTTGGTTTCAGATAAAGCTCGGCACAACATCGTGGGCCGAAGGGCCTGTTCTGTGCTGTACTGTCCTATGTTCTATGTTCTATGCCTCGCTTTCCAGATACCCTTCTGGTGTTCACCTGTACTAACAGAAGGCTACTGCTTCACTGGTTTATTTTACTTTCGCTCTCCATCCTGCAACGATGCCATTTTATATTTTAAGCACCCCTCAGCTCTTCGCTGTTGACATCACTGAACCACATCGCTTCATGATCACTCGTACTTTGTAGAGTTTTCTTCGTGCACTTTTCCTGTGCCCCACTGGTTTCTGGAGCCATCTTCTTTAGTTTTGGACTTGCTTTCAGTCCGTTTATTGTTTTGACTGTCCTGGCATTTGCTGTGTAATGCTGCTTCCAACTGAACTGAAAATGGTTTTGCTATGTATGTGAGTCCGTTGATACGAGGCAACAAAATAACTTTGACAACTTCAAGAGTGGTAAAACCTCATTAAAATGCAATCATCTCTTAAAATCAAATTTCTATTCCCCCTTTCTTAACGCATACATTCAAAAATACAACCAGAGCTAAAAATTTAAATCATCTCCTATTCTGAACTCCATAAAATACAAATACAACGTATTCAAATTAATGGCTACTTCCTAACATAAATAATGCCACGGGGTTGCGACTGCAGTTACAATGCCGCTGGGTGCCAAACCGGCCGGAGAAATGGAGAAAAGTCAAAGAGAAATTAGTTCTGAGTGAATTGGAGCTGCACTCCACACTGGCCTTTTACAATGCAACGTGTTGATTGGAAGATTAGTCAAGGAACCTAGTTTATTGGTGTACAGACATGGCTCTCCGGTAAACTCTGCCCAACCCAGTTGCTACTCAAATGATTAGACTCTAGCAGAACTTCCCTTCAGCAAGCAGTCATGTGATTGTCACCACCTTTTCTGCACTGGACACAATTTGAACTGGTTAAAGTTAAAGTTTATATATTCATCAAAAGTAGGCTTTCATTAACACCACAATGAAGTTACTGTGAAAATCCCGAAGTCGCCACACTCCAGCTCCTCTTCGGGTAAATTGAGCGACAATTTAGCACGGCCGAAGCACCTATCAACCCGTCTTTTGGACTGTGGGAGGAAAGCAGAGCACCTGGATGAAACCCCGCAGACACATGGACAACGTGCAGACCTCGCACAGACAGTGCCCCAAGCCGGGAATTGAACACTTTCTTTGGCGCTGCGAGGCAGCAGTGCGAGCAACTGCTCCACCGTGCTGCCTTCCTAAATGGTTCGGTTCAACTCTATGCTGGTTCAAGTTATATTATTCGAGTTGTTAGTTGTGAGTCCTGGCTGCTGGCAACCCTCTTTCATGAACGATGTTAGTTCACCTCTCTCTCTCTCTCTTTCTCTCTGTTTCTCTCGATCAATCCCCCACTCTCTTCATCTGTTTCCCCAGTACAGACTATTCCTGGGCGTCTCAAATCAGTTTGAAGTCTCACAACACCAGGTTAAAGTCCAACAGGTTTATTTGTTAGCACAAGCTTTCGGAGTGTCGCTCCTTCTTCAGGTGAGTGAAGAGTTGTGTTTACAAACAGGGCATACATAGAAGAAGTCATCCTCAATGGACAAGCTCTCCATATACACAGGATCTATTCAGATGAGGAGGATCGCAACAGACACCTACAGGCGCTGAAAGACGCCCTCGTAAGAACAAGATACGGCGCTCAAATCATCGATCGACAATTCCGCCACAGTGAAAACCTGCACAGACCTCCTCAGAAGACAAACACGGGAGATGTTGGACAGTGTACCCTTCGTCGTCCAGTAGTTCCCCGGAGCAGAGAAACTACAATATCTTCTCTGGAACATTCAACATGTCATCGATGAAGACGAACATCTCGCCAAGGCCATCCTCACGCTCCCACTTCTTGCCTTCAGATAACTGCACAACCGCAAACAGACGATTTTCCACAGCAAACTACCCAGCCTTCAGGAGACCAATGACCACGACACCACACAACCCTTCTACAGCAACCTCTGCAAACGTCTGAATCATCGACACGGATGCCATCAACTCACGTGAGAACGCCATCCACCAGGTACAAGGTACATACTCTTGCGACTCGGCCAAAGTTGTCTACCTGATACGCTGCAGGAATGGATGTCCCGAGGCATGGTACATTGGCGAGATCATGTTGACTGTTCAACAACGAATGAATGAATACGGCTCGACAATCATCAGGCAATGCAGGATCGCCGAACAAAAACTGATAGCCAAGTTCCGCACACATGAGGACGGCCTCAACCGGGATCTTGGGTTCATGTCTCACCATCTGTAACCGCCACGACTTGCCTGGGCTTGTAAAATCTCACTAACTGTCCTGGCTGGAGACAATTCACACCTCTTCAACATGTGCTTAAACCTCGCTCCACTCACATTGCCAGTACCTGTACAGACTTGATTACCTGTAAAGGCTCGCATTCCAACCATTATCTTGTAAATTGAGTCTGTGTCTATGTATGTCCTGTTTGTGAACACAACTCTTCACTCACCTGAAGAAGGAGCGACACTTCGAAAGCTTGTGCTACCAAAAAAACCTGTTGGACTTTAACCTGGTGTTCTGAGACTTCTCACCGTGCTTAATCCAGTCCAATGCCGGCAGCTCCACATCAAGTCTCAAATCAGGACGCAGAATTGAAAAGATTGAGCTGAGTGAAGTATAATTTGGTGGGGAACTAAGTGAGGGTTTTAGGTCTTGCCGCATTACAGGATAATGGTAAACCTGGATTTGAGAAGGTGCAAATAGGAGGAACATAACCTCATCCTCAATATTCCAAGAAAAATGGATGCTGCAGGCACTGCCACTCGTAGTCACATGTCAAAGTCGTATGCCGTAGGGAGTCTTTGCATCATGCGTTGTATAAAAACTACCTGCTTTTTCGAAGATTCATGCTTTGTTCATAATGAATAATATGCCAAGGTTCCCTGTGCCAAAATTTGTATATTATGAATAACCACGTTGGCCTCATGTGATTGGATTTGATCCATTGTGATGCCTTGTCGCCCGTTCTGAATTTATTGTTCACTGCTTTGAAGGTAATATACATTCTTATAACCAGCAGAAGCCATGAAGGACTCCAGAACCAGAGAAAATGAGAGAATCAGAGCAATACAGAGATAGAGAAGAACAGAAAATCCATGGATTTGATCGTCACCATATTGGGCAGTTTCATTCTGTTATACTTTCTATTTTGTCATCGAAATTTTCTATGTAAGAATCGAAAAAGTTTCTTATTTCTCTATTGCTATTCCTCATCATGTATTCTGGAAAGAGAATGTTTTTTGCGTTCTTGTATCAACACTTTATGCACACGCATGTCTTGAGTATATTTGGAGACTACTTAAAGAATGTCGCAAAATAGCGTCTGAGCCTATTTGTTATTTTTTTAATTTTTAACTGATCAAATGGGAATTTATTTTTCCATTAAAATTCGACATTTCCTCTACTTCTCCATGTTCCATCGCCTTGCTTTTAGACATGCACATCACGTTTTAACACAGCTCCAAAGAACCTCTCATGTGCAGAGTATCCTAATTCTAATGTTTCCACCACAACTCATGTGCAGGCTGCAATACAATTAGTCAATGCACAGAACATTCTGATGTAGTTTCTGTAGATTTATTATTACATCTTCACCAAAAAGATTGTCTGTTATCTTCTAGCTGGAAACTATCTGTTCTTCTAACACGTAAACAGTCTTTATTTCGAGTTCTGCTTATATTGGGACCTTGAGGCAAAACATTTGATTAGCTTGCGATTTTGGTATACTAGCAGATCGGTGAATACCCAATGGCACCCTGAGGACTCCAGTGTCAGCCTCTCCAGCGGGTTTAAACTGCGCACCTACGCTCCCCTCCCCCTTTACCGCGCTACTGACGAGAATCGCCTGACGGCCTGCGTATTGGAGAGAATGTCTTAAATTCACAAAAGTCAGCTCGCCCCCCAAAAAATGGGCTGGAATACCTCCCTTTTTCCCACCCGTTGGACACTTTGTTTTTTTTCGTTGGGGGGGAATTTGCCCCATTATCTCTCAAGATGTCATTGCTCTGAATTGACTGCCATTAAGCAAAGTGATGGGAGATAACAACCAACATTCATGAGGATTTAAAGGAGGTGGACGATTGGCCTACCTTTTGTTATATGGAATAATTAAGAAGGACGCAATTGCATTCACAGCTAGTTCCATGATCAGAAGTTTCCAGGCTGGAAAACGGGCAACAAAAAACTAAATCTGGTTTTGAAAATATATTTGGCCTGGTTGCTGGAGAATAAAGTATCACTTTACGGACTGTGTGAAACTGAAACATTTCGCGGAATGCTCTGTTTTGTCGAGCTGTTCTCAAAGTTATATTGATGGCATATTATTATTTAAATTTTCAGGTTTTTTTTAATCACTGCAGTATATTTAATGAATGTTACATGTTAACATGATTGCTGCAATAAAAGCCTTAAAAGTTGATGTCTTGTTTTATAATTCTTCCAGCGAGTCACTGAAGATTAAAGTATCCTTTTACCTTGCATTGTTTTCAAACATTGCAGTTGAATCGTCATTGTAAGCTGACATTTATAGAATCGTTATCTTCTTGAGTCAGCCTCGGATTGGTTGCCTTTTTCACAAAGCCCTTCTGTTTAAAAATAGTTTACATTTGTTGAGATGTTTTAATAATTTCCCTTAAAATTCGATTTTGATTTTGGTCGATCGAACCAGGGCAGGACTTACTCAGTTAATGTAGGGCGTTGGGGAGAGTTATATAATAAAGAGATCAAGGCGTACAGATTCATAACTCCTTGAAAGTGGAGTCACAGGTGAATAGATTGGCGAAGAAGGCATTCGGCTTAGTTCGGCTCACAGTTCCTGCCCTTTGATTCCTGTGAGTGTGATACAAATATCCACGGTCTGGATTTTCGTACCGGAATTACACTTACTGACCCCAGACAGAATGGCGACATTTCCATTGGGGTGCAGTGCATCACCAGGATTGGCAGTGGTTACAGCGGTTTGCAAAGAGATGCCAAGGAAAAAGCATCAACCCACAACCACACCAGGCAGCTTCATTCCAGCACTTGTGTCAGAATCAGCCTCCCAGGATTAGCCTCCTCAGCCATCAGCAAGCTGCACAATATGGAGACACCTCCTTGGACATTGACTTATTTCTCGCGAATTTCTCATGTTCTCAAAAGAAGGAAGTCGATGTGTTAGATATTGAAGTGGATCTTATTTGAAAATGAGGTCACAATGCTAAAAAATATTAAATGCAGGAACGAACTCTGAGTAAAATGGATCAAAATGTTTGGGAAGAGTTACAGCTAAGAAGTGGAAGTTGAGAATGTTGGTTTTGATGATTGAGTGGAAAACATTGGAGCCAGAGGCTCCTGGTGGTCAATTTATTGAGAAGAATAAGGGAGTATATTCGGGACATCCTCCTGAAATTATTCACATCATAATGGACTGCGACAAAACATTGGAACGCAGCAGTCGAGCTCCTGCTGAAAACATCCATCCCTAACGATGCATTTCAGTATTCAAATTTCAGGAACCGCTTCGCAGGTGCAACCACTGAACTTCTCTGAAACTCGAAAAGGCCCGATCCTGCAATATCTGTAAGCCGCCAGCAGGTGGTGCCATTCTATCACTTCAATCACAAGCCTGGGAAACAGATTTGAGGAGTTTTTCGTGCAAATTTAATTCAGTTCTTCGTCAGACAGGAAAGAGTGAGAAAAACAGTGTCATTAATAAATCTGCCAGTTGTACTGACAGGAATATCTGGCCCGACGAATGTGAATTTACTCCTTGCATTGATATTCATCTTCCTGCTAATACATGTGCTTGTTTCCAGCTCGTTGCTGCATTACATTGTCGTTCATTGTTTTAAAGAGTTATCTATTTTCATGCACACTTTGTTAAATATTATTTCATTATCGTCGACACCAATTTATTTTTTCTCTGATTTTTTTTCATTTTTCAGCTCCGTGTGGAGGACGGAGAAGATCTGCAGAGAGATTTGGACAGGCTGAGTGAGTGGGCGAGCTTATGGCAAATGGAGTATAACGTTGATAAATGCGAGGTTATACACTTTGGAGGAAATAATAACAAATGGGATTACTATCTCAATGGAAACAAATTAAATCATGCTACCGTGCAAAGGGACCTGGGGGTCCCTGTGCATGAGACACAAAAGCCCAGTCTGCAGGTACAACAGGTGATCAAGAAGGCAAATGGGATGTTGGCCTATATTGCGAGGGGGATAGAATATAAAAGCAGGGATGTCTTGATGCACCTCTACAGGGCATTGGTGAGGCCGCAGCTGGAATACTGTGTGCAGTATTGGTCCCCTTATATGAGGAAGGATATATTGGCATTGGAGGGAGTGCAGAGAAGGTTCACCAGGTTGATACCGGAGATGAGGGGTTTGGATTATGAGGAGAGGCTGAGGGGATTGGGTTTGTACTCGTTGGAGTTTAGAAGGATGAGGGGGGATCTTATGAAGACTTATAAGATAATGCGGGGGCTGGATAGGGTGGAGGCGGAGAGATTCTTTCCACTTAGTAAGGAAGTGAAAACTAGAGGACACAGCCTCAAAATAAAGGGGGGTCGGTTTAAGACAGAGTTGAGGAGGAACTTCTTCTCCCAGAGGGTGGTGAATCTCTGGAATTCTCTGCCCACTGAGGTGGTGGAGGCTACCTCGCTGAATATGTTTAAAGCGCGGATGGATGGATTCCTGATCGGTAAGGGAATTAAGGGTTATGGGGATCAGGCGGGTAAGTGGTACTGATCCACGTCAGATCAGCCATGATCTTATTGAATGGCGGGGCAGGCTCTAGGGGCTAGATGGCCTACTCCTGCTCCTATTTCTTATGTTCTTATGTTCTTAATTATTTGTTCAATTTTCCTTCACAAATACAGGCCAATCCTGCTTATCGACTGTTCCGTATATACTTAAAGCATGCTTACAAAGAACAAAGAACAGTACAGCACAGGAAACAGGCCCTTCGGCCCTCCAAGCCTGTGCCGCTCCTTGGTCCAACTAGACCAATCGTTTGTATCCCTCCATTCCCAGGCTGCTCATGTGACTATGCTTACGTGTTTGAATTTTCCGCCCCAGCACATTTGGTGTCCCATCTCGCTCATACCTATAGCACATTCTGCATTTTCCATGGGCCATTTTATTGTGCAAGTTTCTTTTTAGTTATGAACACATTTATCCGATTGCACTGTCGAATGCTGGCACAGGATTTTATTCAATGTTATCGCCGCCATTCCAGTGTCTCGTCCCGAGCTGCAATCTTTCCCTGAATGTAGCTCCTTGGAAGTTTAAGTTTATTATTTTATGGTGAGTATTGTCTTCTTATTTCCCTCCTACTCTTACTCCTTTATTCACTCGGGTTAATTCCCATCATTTCATCCAATAGTTGATCTTCACTTCCTGGGATGTTATTTTTAAATGAGTTAGAACGTTATCCTGCACACATTGTGAGAACTTTAGCTGCCTCCTCTGTCCAAATTTCCAATGTTAAACATTCCAAGTTTTATCACACAGTTTTCTCATTTGTCGACACATAATAATATAATCGGGAATTGGAAGTTGGTCGCAGAGATGGTAATTCTGAAATTATCATTCGTTGTTATAAAAACACATCAGTCTCCTATTCTTATTTAGGGAAGGAAATCTGCCAACCGTCATAATCTGTTCACGAGTGACCCCTGAGCGATCATAATATGCTGGGCTCTTAACTACTGACAAGTGTAATTGGGGATGGACAGCAGATTCTGGACTTTTCAGCGATTCTCACAGTGTACGAACGAATGGGGAAAAAAAACCTCTCGAACTACAGGCATTCTTTTGCAGCGAATTTGACGCTTCTTACATTTTTGCAAGAGGAAAATCATCCTTTATTTAGACATGCGCTTGTTCTAAAGAGCTCGGACAGTCGTTGTTGAGGAAAGAAGAAATTCAAAGTAACCACCTGACGAAGTTACTTCGCAGCAGCCACTGACGGGATAATTGTTTCGCATTGACTAAGAAGGGATGTAAACTGCAAATGAACGTGAACGTTAAAGTAAAGGCAGAATGCAAAACAGGGTTTGAATTTTGAACAAAATCATGCCTTGAAATTCCCAAATTCAGCTAATTAATATATGAAGGGGGCAATTTCTCCTGCACTTTCAGGTCAAGCTATTCTCTGTGCTTCTAATAATAAGTTAATGTGGGGTGTGTGTGGAACATTATATATCCTGTGATTCACTGTATTGTCCAGAATATTTTCTAACTAAGAAGTACTAAATGAATGTCAAGAAGCATTCCTCTGGTCTGCAACCTATGAGTTTGGAATACTCGAAGTGAGACAGGAATATAACAAAGTTTCCATTCTCTAACCCTAACCCTTCAAAATGAAATTTTATCGCTGAACTTTGAAGGGAACTAATCGTTCAAGATACGCAGGCAAAGAATAGGGCCTAGTAATGACAAAGGTCAAAATCTGTTGGTGGAGGCAGGGGACAGTTGTAAGGTGTTAAACGAATATTGCACTTCTGTCTTTTCCCACGAGAATGAGGAGGTAGTTATGGAACTCGGGTAGAAAGACTGTGAGGTTCTCGAGCAAATTGTGATATGGAGAGACAAAGTATTGAAGGAATTGGCGGGCTAAAAGTGGACAAGTCAACAGGTCCATATGAATTGTGACCCATGCGGCTGTGGGAGGCGAGGGAGGAAATTGCAGAGGCTCTGATTCAAATTTTTAATTCCCCGCTGGCCACCGGAGAGGTCTCAGTGGACTGGAGAACAGCTAATTTGGTCCCACTAGTTAAGAAAGAGGCAAGCCAGGGAACTACAGGCCAACGAGTCTTACGTCTGTGGTTGCGAAACTACCGGGGAAGATTCTGAACGAGATAATCTATCTCCATTTGGAGAGATAAGGTTTGATTAGAGATAGTCAGCATCGTTTTGTCAGAGCGAGGTCATGCGTAACAAATGTGACTGAATTGTTTGAGCATGTAAACAAGTCTGCTGATAGCGTGGTTGATGGAGTTTACATGTTATTTCAGCAAATTATTTGCCAAAATCCCACATATGAGACTTATTAGGAATGCACATGGGATACACGGTGATCTGATAAGGTGGATTCATAATGGGTTAGCGATAGGAGACCGAGGGTGATGACAAACGACTGATTCAGTGAGTGGAGGCCAGTGAACAGTGACGTACCACAGGGATCCGTGTTGGGCCCCCTATCTTTCGTCATTGATATAAATGACATAGATGGCTACGAGGAGGATAAAATCAGAATGTATGCCGATGTCACAAAGATTGACCGGGTGGTTAGCAGTGAGGTTGAGTGTCTTGGGTTACAGGAAGATATAGACGGGATGGCCAAATGTGTGGATCAGTGGCAGGTGGAATTTCACCCTGAAAAGTGTGAGGTGATGCACTTTGGAAGGAGTAATTTGACAAGTAAGTATCCTATGAAAGGTCTGACACTGGGAAGTTCCAAAGACAAAGCGGCCTTGGCGTGTTTGTCCATAGATCTCTGAAGGCGGAAGGTAGCTTCATAGGGTGGTGAAAAAGGCATATGGCACCCTCGCCTTTATCAATCGCGTTATACATTAATAAGCAGAGAGTTTATGATGGAGTTGTATAGAACTTTGGGGAGACCACAGTTGGAGTACTGTGTGCAGTTCTGCTCGCCACCCTATAGGACGGATGTGATCGCAATGGAAGGGGTGCAGAGGAGATTCATGGGGATGCTGCCTGTGATGGAACATTTAAGTTATAAAGAGAGGTTGGACAGGCTTGGGTGTTTTTCTCTGCAACAGAGAAGGGGCGACCTAGTTGAGTTGTTCATAATTATGAGTGGCATGGACAGGGTGGCTCGGGAGCTGCTGTTCCCCTTTGTTAAAGAGTTAGTTATGAGAGGGCACGAATTGAAAGTGAGGGGTGGGAGGTTAAGGGAGGATTTGTGGAACAAACCTTTTTACCCAGAGAGTGATGACGGTCTGGAATGCAAGGCCTGGGATAGGCGGGAAGCCTCACATCCTTTAAAAAAATACCTGCATGTGGACTTGGCACGCCATACCATTCAAAGCTATGGGCCAAGTGTTTGCAAGGTCAGGGCCTTCCATGCGTCTGTGCAGACTCGATGGGTGGAAGGGCCTCTTCTGCACTGTATCGTTCTGTGATTCTGTGATTTCGCGTCGAGGTTTCAGATAGATCTGGACCCACGTTGCAGTTTGATCAGTGATTACGCTCTGTCAATAATGATCAGGAGCTGGAACTTGGTTGCATCTGCCTTTCGGATTTCTGGTCAGTTACACCTTCAGCTGAAATGGTTTGAGTTAACCTTGATGGACTCCTTATGCACAACTCCCTATTTCACTTTTGCAACGGCCTGTTGGGCTATACATTATTTTCTAGCTGTCAGACAGTGCAGTATGTAAATTCCACATCAGAGTTGTGTCAATAAAAAACGTTCCACATTGCTTGTATAACTTTATTTTTGAAGTGGATTTTTATCTAGATGTTCCAACTGACTGCTAGTGGATGAACATTTCTATAAAATGTTTCTTACAATAAAAGGAAAACTCAAGCAATTTCGGCAGCATCATTACTCATCTGTTTTTTTTCAAACTGCAATTAATGTGCACCATCAAACCATGTAATTATGTCCGCTGAGACTGATAACTGGTATAAATGTGACAATCTTACAGGGTTGTGCAAAACACATTCTCAATTTGTGCGTGAAATGCACGGAATACCAAGAGGTCTGCTGTTTGCAATTTATTATCCTATCCTTGCAGCTGTTGGGTTTCCAGGTACAGTAATTTTATACTGATTCATTGTGAATATCATTGTCTAAACTGTTCTCTCATTTCTGTCGTTACTCTATCACTTCTGTCATATATTAAAACTGCTTCTAGACAGATATGTTTTTTCCCCCATTCATCGGGCAATATTTGGCTTTTAATGGGACACTAAATGCAGCTGAGAGAGTATCATTTTTCCACTTTAATCGTATTAACACTCTGTTCAACAACATAACTTATGCCTTTTATTGACACAATTACCCTTCATTATTGGTGACTTTTCTCCACTTTTATGGTGTAATTTCTTTGCTGAACCACAACGGTTGCTTAACGTTGCTGTTATACTATCGTCCCATGATGAGTATCATTGTATCCTTGCAATTGTGTATTTCTTCTATTTATCACTACCAGCTCAATGTATAAATATAATTCATTTATTTTGGTGACAGAATTTCTCTTGGTGAAATATTAGTGTTTACTGAAGTTTAATTGAGTTTCAATTGCACACTTGTCATTGTTGCCATGTGGGCGCTATTGCACCTGGTTTAGCGACATTCTGCTATTGACACAGCTGCTCAATTTTACCATCGCGCACCTTGGTCCCAGTGCGAGAATGTGGAAGCTTTCTGCCAAATAGCTGAAATTTTCCATTACTATTTTATTAATTGGTTCCTCGCTTAACGATCATGGCTCAAGCATGGCAGTCTTGGAAGTGCAACACTCTTATATTGCTCGAGCCCTGGAAGAGCACATGCAATTATAACCTTCCAAGTCCGAAGCAAGAGACTGATTTACATGTTGAGTTGCTTAATTGGTTTGCGTGAATAATTCTCAAGCAAATTAGTCGTTTATATTTCAGTCATCTTTTCTCCCTGTTTTTATTTTGTGTGAAACATTTCCCTTCTTTAACATTCAATGTCATATATTGCCTTTCTGCCCAATTCCTTGGTCAATAAATTATTAGAGCCCCTTCGATTTCGAATTCGCAATGTTTTGGACTCTTTTTATCTTCGTTTTTCTCAACAATTTGAGACAGATGATAATTAAGTTTATTTCCCCTGCCAATGAGCTACAAAGTAGCAAATTCAGTGTCCGCCATAGGACAGAAACAGAAATCTTCCTAATATTACAGCAACATGTCAATGGCTGTTTGCATTGAATGATTTTATTTTCTCCAGTTACGAGGCAGGTAATCCACCTGATATGCTCAAACTTTTCTCTCTTTGCAATGATTTCCCGACCTCTGAGTCTTTGCGATATTTCATGCTCTGTTCTTATTTTCTGCCATTTATTCACTGGAGATTTTCCCTGTTACAGCTAATTTGGCAGTGATTGTGATCCTACCTCGAGGAAGATGTGGCCTCTCCAAATGTATCACTTATTACCTGGTATTCATGGCTGTAACGGATCTCCTGGTAATCATCACTGCTGTGATATTTAACCGGATTGTAGGTATTTACTTTCCATTCAGCTTCCTGTCCATCACTCCGGTATGTCGTGTTAGTCTTATGCTTATTTATGGGGTCAGGGATTCGTCTGTCTGGGTAACTGTCGCGTTCACCTTTGATCGATTTGTTGCGATTTGTTGTCAGAAATTGAAAACTAAAGTTTGCACAGAGAAAGCAGCGGCTGTGGTTATTGGAACTGCCTGCGCTCTCAACTGTATAAGAAATATCCCACTGTACTTTATCTATGAGCCTGCGTTTTTTATCGATGTGACACCATGGTACTGCAACTTAAAAACAACATATTACACAACACCTGCTTGGGTCTCATTTGACTGGATTATCGTCATCTTAAATCCTTGTCTTCCATTCATTTTGATTTTACTGTTTAATGCACTGACCGTCAAGCACATCGTTACAGCCAACAGAGCCCGGAGCAGACTCTTGGATCAAAGCAATGGAGAGAATCAGAGAGACCCTGAAGTGGAGAAGAGGCGAAAGTCGATTGTTTTACTCTTCTGTGTCTCCGGAAGTTTCATCCTGTTATATTCGTTAGTACTTACAACTTTTCTCTGCGTCCAAATTGCGAATGTTAGCTATTTCTCGGGAACCAATTACAATAAATCTAATTTTATTCTGGAGGAAGGTGGGTTTATGCTTCAGCTGTTGAGTTCCTGCATTAACCCATTCATTTACGCAGGGACCCAGAGTAAAGTCAGAGAGGAGTTAAAAATTTGGCTGACATATCCATTCTGTCTAATATTTAAACTATTGAAATAATGCTAATAGTAAAAGAAAACATGAGTTCTACATTATATAACATTCAATGCTTCTGCTGTTCATTTTACACGTGACCTCTACAATGGGACTGTGTTCTTGCTCTCTCTCGCTTTTTTTTCCTCTATGTTCCAGTGTGTCTGTACTGGCCGCAGTTTATGATGTCCATGAAGGCAATAAATCAGAAAGGCAAGTACTTATTAAAGAAGGGAAACGTGTTGAGAAACAGGGGGGGCTGTGCTCTCACCATCTGAAACTTGCAAATCATGCCAGATGCATGAATTCGCTCGACCTGGAATTTGCGAACGTGCCTAAAATTCTAACTTACGGTAATCTATCAAAATCTCACCAATGTCAAATGCCACAAACTCACTTGCCTTTAATCCCATCATTCTTCAAGACTCAGTGGGGTTTACAACCTGCAGGCTACCCTTTTTCTGCTTTGCTGCCCCCGGCAGATTTTCTCTTGCAAAGAGCGGGATGAAGTATGATAGATGAAGAAAGAGAGAGAGTGAAAGTAATGCAGAGAGTAACAGTGAGACAGTGAGGGACGCCGATCAATTCAGAAATAGTGAGTGCCAGGAGAGTCCGAGTCACTTCATAAGCAGGGCAAAGATCTGGAAATGGAGATGTGTTCCTTATCCATATTTAAAAGATAATCCACACTGCCAGCAGTTAGAGTTCACAATCTCTGCTCAGCCCTATGTTTGGGGGAAGGGCGGGAGGAGTGGGTTGGAATGGAATGTTGTTTAGTGTGGGATCGGGTTTATCTTTTCGAAAACAACAGTGATATTTCCAGCAAGAGCAACAAGGGCAAGATGCGTTAGTTCTTCAAAATGAAAAAAAAAACCTAAAACAGCAGCAGGTAGAAGTCACCAGGACTTACACCTTCAACTGAGTGATTCTCTAGTATTTCTCACTTTGCAAATTGCTTCTTTCATGTTCCTGAAATATTGGAGGCATAGTCATTACTGAAGCAATTCATTGTCTCGGGGCGTTCACTGTAAATAGCTTCTGGAAACAAATTGACACTACAATCAATCAAAAACCCCAATGTCCATTCAAACTGCTCCCTCCCATCTGCTTGCCCATACAAAGGTTACTCAGGTTTCCAGAGTCATTTATTAGATAGAAACATCTTCCCCCAGCGTCTTACAAACAACACATTTTCCACAGACCAAACTGTTTAAAAACATTCCCAAGTGTTTTTGTTGAACTCTTTAATTAAATTATTTACAGGTTCCTGTCACCACAACATAGAGAAAGACATTTCAGGGAGAGAGGCTTTCACCCTTTTTGAAATCATATCCCCAAACAGAAGTTCCCTCATTGCACACAAAGATAAATATAGTGGCTCATACAGAGAGCGATATATAGAGAGAGGCACACCGGCACACAAAAACTCTCATGAACGAAGAGGTATACAGGGAAAGAGATACAAACGGAAATTCAGAGAGATATGCAGATAAAAAAGTCGAAAATAGGAACAAAGTCTATTCGGCCCTGCGATCCTTCTCTTCCTGCATCAAACTTAGTAACCCCTGCTCCCCAACCCACCCACCACCCCCCGCCGCCCCCTCCCCCTCCAACATTTAGCCTTTGATCCCTTTAACCCAAGTTTGTATACAACTCCTTCGTGAAGACAAGAAAGGTTTTGGCCTCGGCGGATTACTACAGTAGTGAATTGCATAGGCTCGCCAATCTCTTGGTGAAGAAGTATTTGCTCGCCTGAGTCCAAAATGTTTAATCTGGCACCCTTCAACATTGATCCGGGGTTCTGGGTGGCCTTGCCATGGGGACCATCCTTCCATCGTGCACCATGTCCAGCCCTGTTAGAAATTTATAGGTTTCTATGGCATCCTCCCCTCCCCGTGTACATTCTTCTAAACTCCCACGAATGTAATCCTAACCAACTTTTTTTTATCCACTCATGGGACATCGGGTTCATTGGCTGGCCAGCATTTATTGCTTATCCTTGTTTGCAATTTGAGGCAAGTTGAGAGTCTGAAGTCACTTGTAAGCCACACCAGGTAAGGACAGCAGATTTCCTTTCCAAAAGTGGATTAATGAAACAGATGTGTTTTTTCCCCACGACAATCGATTCATGGTCATCAGTTGATATTTAGTTCCAAACATGTTTGGAACGTTTGCAATGTTTGCATTAAATTCAAATTTTACCATCTGCCGTGGCGGGATTCGAACCCGAGTCCCCACAGCATTTGCTGAGTTTCTGGATTAATAGTCTAGCGATACTGACACTTGGCCCCGAATGTCTCCTGAAGCATCTGTTTTGCCTATTACAGGAAACTGTCTGGTAAATATTTGCTGGACTCCCTAATAGAAAGAACATCCTTCCTCAGATAAGCAGACCAATACTGCACACCCTATTCAAGGTGTGGCTCACCAAGTTCCTGTACAATTGCAAAAGGGCATCCCTGTGCCTGGGCTCAAATCCCTTCATAATGAAGGCTAACATGTCATTCGTCGTCCTTTAAGCCTGCTGCAACTT
Source organism: Mustelus asterias (assembly GCF_964213995.1). Classification (NCBI taxonomy): domain Eukaryota; kingdom Metazoa; phylum Chordata; class Chondrichthyes; order Carcharhiniformes; family Triakidae; genus Mustelus; species Mustelus asterias. The sequence goes on from NW_027590143.1 coordinate 1,188,276, forward strand.
TATACTTACTTTGAGCGACTGGTGTACAATGACACCCAGGCATTGTTGCACGTTCTGCTTTCCACACCATAATATTTTCACTATCGAAATTAATAATCTCACAATTATCCACATTATACTGCTTCTGTCATTCTTTTCCTCGCTCACTCAACTTGTCCAAATAACATTGAAGCATTTTTGAATCCTTCTCATAGCTGACCCTCCTTTCAAGCTTTGTATCACCTGCATATTTCGAGATATTACACTTTCTTTTCTCATTAGTATCATTAATATATGTGAAGAATAGCTGAGGTCACAGCACTAATCCCTAAATTATCTCACTGGTCACTGCCTGCCATTGTCAAAAAGAGTCCCGTTTATTGCTTCGTTTTGATTCCTGTGTGACAACCAGTTTTCTATTCCTCTAAATACACTATCCCTATGTTTCCTACATTGTAAAGATGACAACATTTCAAGAAGGTCTTGATTGGTTACAAAGTTTTCATGACGTCCTTTGGTTGGAAAAGATGCTACATAAAAGACAATTTGTCTTTCTCAATTTATCTTCCATCCCAGTCCTCTATTCACTGATCCTCGTCGGTGGAAACAGTTTCTACCTATCAGCTCATTCCATGCATCCACCCCACCCCTACCCCATAATATTCAAGAGTTCCATGAAATCTCTGTTTAACCTTCTTTGCTCGAAAGAGAACAATCCCAGTCTCTATACTCCCGTCTCAAAACTGAACTTACTCATCCCTGGGCATGATGCAAGACGGAGATTTGAGAGGAGATTTTGGAAAATATTGCCAGTTGGCAGGTGGGGAAAACGGAGAAGGAACAAAACCAGAAAATCCAGACTCCAGCTTGTGGGCCTTTAGAAACACTTTGGGAACCGGAATCAGAGGAAAATGAAGGGTGAACTGTCCAAATGCGCTGGGATAGTCAAGGCACCTTTCCATTCTTTAGGACACTGGAGTATTGACTCTGATGTTATCAGTGCAATTAACTGATCGGAAAAGTTGAAAGGATTCTTGGTACTGCACATCTGGAATTCAAACCTAATATCCGCTTCCGGACAATCAGAACACTTGGGAACCGACGAGACACTCAAAGGCTCGAAGTGAGATGGCACCGTTTGTAGGAGAGCTGGTTCCCGGTGACATGGATGTGTCTGCAGGGGGTGGTTGCAAACCTTTTACATATTATGCCATTGCATCCAACAGTAAACTTCAGAAACTGATAAAATATGGTTATGAAGTTCAATCAGACTGCCCGTTTTGATAAGTGCTGCAGGCTGCAAAGAAGGCGAATCGCATGTTGCCATTCATAATTAAGGAGCAGGCACGTCTTGTTACAATTATACAGGGCCTTGGTGAGGCTATAGCTCGAATATTTCGTGCAATTTCGGGCTCCTTTTCTGAGGAAGGATGTTGTTGCTATCGAGGGAGCAAGCAAAGGTTTGCCAGACAGATTCATGGCATGACGGGACTGACATATAAGGAGACATTGAATCAATTAGAATTGTATTCGTTGCAGTTCAGAAGAATGAGTGGGATTTCAGAATCTGTACAATTCGAACAGGACGAGACAGACTAGATTCTGGAATGATGTTACCGATTGTGGGGGAGTCCAGATCCACGGGTCATCCTCTAAGGATACGGGGTAAACATTTTAGTATTGAGATAAGGAGACGTCTTTTTAGGCAGTGAATGGTAAGTCTGTGGATTTTGTAGTGGAAGTGATGACACTATGTTTGCAGGGAGGAATCAGATGCAGCAACTATGGCATCGTTACTGAAGTGTTTTCGTTGTTGCATTTAATTAGCATGCAAAGGTCGCTAGTTCAAAAGTGGGTCACAACATTAACACGCGTGATTTTAAACTCAAAGGGAGTTAAAGATCAGTAATCATGAATATAATCACATTCCTTAATCAGCTCCACGGTGAGTGAGACAGAGACAAGCATCAGAATGTTACCCCGCAATCTCCAATCACCCACTGCCACCAGATAGCGGCAACTGCAGCTTCAATCAGCGGGTCACTGCCCATCCCTGCGACAATAGATACTGCAACCCAGGACAATCCTCTCAATACACCGAGCACAGGCTTAGCAAAACACAGGTAGATGATAAAACGGCTCACTGAACCTCCGAGCAGCATTGACACAATACCGGAGTGTGCGAATCACAAAAAAAAGCCACAGCAACTTTCTTAAAATTTTCAGTGTAAAATTCCTCAATTTGGTTTAGAAGCTGAGTGTTGTGAATCTGAAAATGAGCACCATGCCTTCCCCAGTGATTTGTTTCCCATTGGTTTTCCGTCAGGTTTGCAATTCGATTTATGTTCGAAGATTCGAAGATGTTTTAAGATTGCAAAGATGATTCTGGATAGGAGCGAAAGAAACAGGGTAGTTGTACTGGGGGACTTTAACTTTACAAATATTGACTGGAAAAGCTGTAGTTCGAGTACTTTAGAGGGGTCGGTTTTTGTCTAGTGTGTGCAGGAAGGCTTCCTGATGCACTATGTAGATAGACCTAAAGAGGCGAGGCCACATTGGATTTGGTACTGGGTAATGAACCAGGCCAGGTGTTAGGTTTGGAGGTAGATGAGCACTTTGGTGACAGTGACCATAATTCGATTACATTTACTTTAGCAATGGAAAAGGATAGGTATATACCAAAGGGCAAGAGTTATAGCTGGGGGAAAGGAAATTATGATGCGATTAGGCGAGACATAGCTGGCATAGGTTGAGGAAGGAAACTGCAGGGGATGGGCACAATTGTAATTTGGAACTTGTTCAAGGAACAGCGACTACGCGTCCTTGATAAATATGTACCTGTCAGGCAGGGAGGAAGCAGACATATTGAGGGAACCGTGGTTTACTAAGAAGGTTGAATCTCTTGTGAAGAGGAAGAAGGAGACTTATGTTAAGATGAGACGTGAAGGCTCAGTTAGGGCGCTTGAGAGTTACAAGTTAGCCAGGAAGGACCGAAAGAAAGAGTTAAGAAGAGCCAGGAGGGGACATGAGACATCTTTCGCAGGTAGGATCAAGGAAAACCCTAAAGCTTTCTATCGGTATGTCAGGAGTAAAAGAATGACTAGGGTAAGATTAGGGCCAGTCAAGGACAGGAGGGGGAAGTTGTGCGTGGAGTCTGAAGAGATAGGAGAGGCACTAAATGAATATTTCTCGTCGGTATTCACACTGGAGAGGGACAGTGTTGTTGAGGGGAGTACTGAGATGCAGGCTGTTGGACTGGATGGGATTGATGTTCATAAGGAGGAGGTGTTAGCAATTCTGGAAAGGGTAAAAATAGATAAGTCCCCTGGGCCGGATGGCATTTCTCCTAGGATTCTCTGGGAGGTTAGAGAGGAGATTGCAGAGCCTTTGGCTTTGATCTTTGTGTCGTCATTGTCTACAGGAACAGTGCCAGAAGACTGGAGGATAGCAAATGTTGTCCCCTTGTTCAAGGAGGGGAATAGGGACAACCCTGGTAATTATAGACCGGTGAGCCTTACTTCTGTTGTGGGCAAAGTATTGGAAAGGATTATAAGAGATAGGATTTATAATCACCTAGAAAGGAATAATTTGATTAGGGATAGTCAGCACGGTTTTGTGAAGGGTAGGTCGTGCCTCACAAACCTTATTGAGTTCTTTGAGAAGGTGATCAAAGAGGTGGATGAGGGTAAAGCGGTTGATGTGGTGTATATGGATTTCAGCAAAGCGTTTGATAAGTTTCCCCATGGTAAGTTTTTGCAGAAAGTACGGACACATGGGATTGAGGGTGATTTAGTGGTTTGGATCAGGAATTGGCTAGCTGTAAGAAAACAAAGGGTGGTGGTTGATGGGAAATATTCATCCTGGAGTTCAGTTACTGGTGGTGTACCGCAAGGATCTGTTTTGGGGCCACTGCTGTTTGTCATTTTTATTAATGACTTGGATGAGGGCATGGAAGGATGGATTAGTAAATTTGCGGATGACACTAAAGTCGGTGGAGTTGTAGACAGTGCGGAGGGAAGTGGCAGGTTACAGAGGGACATAGATAAGCTGCAGAGCTGGGTTGAGAGGTGGCAAATGGAGTTTAATGCGGAAAAGTGTGAGGTGATTCACTTTGGAAGGAGTAACAGGAATACAGAGTACTGGGCTAGTGGTAAGATACTTGGTAGTGTGGATGAACAGAGGGATCTGGGTGTCCATGTGCATAGATCCCTGAAAGTTGGCACCCAGGTTGATAGGGTTGTTAAGAAGGCGTACGGTGTGTTAGCTTTTATTGGTAGAGGGATTGAGTTTCGGAGCCAGGAGGTCATGCTGCAACTGTACAAAACTCTGGTGCGGCCGCATTTGGAGTATTGCGTACAGTTCTGATCGCCGAATTATAGGAAAGATGTGGAAGCGTTGGAAAGGGTGCAGAGGAGATTTACCAGGGATGTTGCTTGGCATGGTGGGAAAATCGTATGAAGTAAGGCTGAGGGGCTTGAGGTTGTTTTCGTTAGAGAGAAGAAGGTTAAGAGGTGACTTAATAGAGGCATACAAGATGATCAGAGGATTAAATAGGGTGCATAGTGAGAACCTTTTTCCTCGGATGGTGTTGGCTAGCACGAGGGGACATAGCTTTAAAGTGAGGGGTGAGAGATATAGGACAGATGTTCGAGGTAGGTTCTTTACTCAGAGAGTAGTAAGGGCGTGGAATGCCCTGCCTGCAGCAATGTTGGATTCGTCAACGTTGAGAGCGTTCAAGTGGTTATTGGATAAACATATGGATGATATTGGAATAGTGTAGATTAGAGGGGCTTTATATTGGTACCACTGGTCGGCGCAACATCGAGGGCCGAAGGGCCTGTACTGCGCTGTAATGTTCTATGTTCTATGTTCTATTTTCTATTGAAGTGAATCTCATTTCAAAATGAGAACACAAAGGAAGAAAATATCAATCCAGGATTAAATCCTGAGTAAAATGGTTCACAATACTTGGAACAAGGTGCAGCTGTGAATGATGTTATTGATGATTGAGTTGAAAGTCCAGTAAGTAGTCTCAAAACACCACATTAGAGTTCAACAGGTTTATTTGGTGGCACGAGCTTTCGGAGCTCTGCTCCTTCATCAAGTGAAGGAGTTGCGCTCCGAAAGCTCTTGCTACCAAATAAACCTGTTGGAATTTAACCTGGTGTGGTGAGAATTCTTACTGTGCCTATCCCAGTCCAATGCCGGCATCTCCACATCATGAGTTGAAGGTAATGTAGCCTTGGGCTTCTGCTGGTCAATTCCATTCTTTACCGTTTAATTTCTCTCTGTGGTAAGAGACATGGATTCATTTTACTGCATGCTCCTCGGAGAAAGGGAATACCCACCACACACAGCAACCATGTGGGAACAAAATAACCAAAGGGACTTGTATGGAACTGTAAACGGTGTGGCCATCCTGTAGTTCTGGATCAACTTTTGCAGCAATAGAATTTGGTCGGATCTGTAGAGAAATCATTAACGCCCTAATTTAAGATATCTGTCGCAGCTCGGTTATTAAAGGAGTGATTGGTAGTTCGAAACAATCCAGGAACGGAAATTATACTCTTCTCTCCCCAGCAGCATTCATGCGCAAACATTTGCGGGTAGGTAATGGATCCGTGGGCGCCCATAAAAATGTCTCCCAGTGTTGCCAACGTAACTTAGTTAATAAATATTCATTTCATACAGATTAAATTAAGTATATACATGTTTCAATTGTGCTATTAAACATAAGATTCAGTGTTGAAACATTAATTCATGGCTGAACATTTGTTTAAGTTCTATTTTCCCACCCGCTCTCCTTCATTGCCGGAGAGATCAAAAATCTGTCTATCCCACAATAAAATGTGTTAAATGATGGAGCATCCCGAACTTTCTGGAAGAGAAAATGCCAACGATTCCCAACATTTTGAGTGGAGTAATTTCTCCTCATCGCTTCTCGGCCTTTTGGCTAAGATCAAGTGTAGTATGGATAGGATGCTGCACTTGGTTGAGGTCGTTAGGTCACATTTAAGCTTCATTTTCATATGAAGCATTTTTTTAAAGCGGCATCCCGGAATTTTGGCTAAGATGCACATGAGATCAAGCTTTGGAGGAGGAAGACCTGCGCCCACTCCAATCAGCTTGGCTCATGTAGATCAGGCCCAAGACAGGGGTTGCAGACCCTGTCTTGTCAGCTTGGATCGGGAATGCCTCAAATTGTTGACATTCTGAATTGGACTTCATTTGATTGAACTGGAAAAGTATGTTTTTTAAAATTCTCTTCATCGCTTCTCGGCCTTTTGGCTAAGATCAAGTGTTAGTATCGACATGCTGTACTTGGTGGAAGTCATAAGGTTACATTATAGCTTAATTATAAGCAATTTTTAAAAGCGGCATCTCGGACATTTGGCTAAGATACAAATGAGATCAAGCCTTGGAGGAGGAGCTATGCCTCCTCCAATCAGCTTGGATCATGTAGTTCAGGCCCAAGACGGGAGGGGAGAGCCCTGTCTTGTCAGCTTGGATCGGGAATGTCTCAATTTGTTGTGACTCTGAATTGGACTTGATTTAGAACATAGAACATAGAACAGTACAGCACAGAACAGGCCCTTCGGCCCACGATGTTGTGCCGAGCTTTATCTGAAACCAAGATCAAGCTATCCCACTCCCTATCATCCTGGTGTGCTCCATGTGCCTATCCAATAACCGCTTGAATGTTTCTAAAGTGTCTGACTCACTATCACTGCAGGCAGTCCATTCCACACCCCAACCACTCTCTGCGTAAACATTTGAATTGGAATAAAAAAACATTTTAAAAAATTCTCCTCATCGCTTATCGGCCTTTTGGCTAAGATCAAGTGTAGTGTCGACATGCTCTACTTGGTTGAAGTCATAAGGTTACAATGTAGCTTCATTATAAGCAATTTTTTAAAGCGGCATATCGGCCTTTTGGCTAAAATGCAAATGAGATCAAGCCTTGGAGGAGGTGCAATGCCTGCTCCAATTAGCTTGGACCATGTAGATCAAGCCCAAGACAGGACGTGGGAACCATCTGTCGTCAGCTTGGATCGGGAATGTCTCACTTGCTGAGGCTTTGAATTGGACTTTGAGTGGATTGAATTGGATATATAAACAAAACAAATTCTCCTCATCTCAGTACTAAATGTCCTAAAGTCCTCGTCCCTTATCCTGAGACTGTGTCCCATATTTTAAATTCTTTGATATCTCAGAATGCACCCGATTTAATCCATTCATTCTTGTGTAGGTATCAATGAGATAGTATATCATTCTGCTGAACTCCAGAGAAATTGAGCCCAATTTACCCAACCTCTCATAATAGGACAAGCCCTTCATCTCAGAGAATAACCTAGTGAAGTTTTGTTGTACCGTCTCCATTAGAAGTACATCCTGTCTTAAATGCAAAACCCCAAAACTGGACGCAGTATTCCAAATGAGGTATTGGCAATACCCTGAGCAACTGCAGCAATGCTTCGAAGGTGACAAAAAGTAACTCCGTACAAAAGACTGAAAGGAGAGCGTGACTGCGGATAATTTGCACTGTGCAAATTCCTGTAATCTGTGTCATGGAGAATTAGGAAGCTAAGATCCTGGTGCCTCTATCCCCTGCCATCTGTGAACTCCCTCTCTTCACACAACCTTGTGTCCTACAATCCCGATCCTCCCTCCATTCCAGGTAAAGCTCGGTCTCACCAATGTTTTGTGTCTGCATCAAGAAGTTAATTGATTCTAGGTGCTGGACGGTCAGAGGGAGCTGAAGGAGAGGCAACAACAGAAACAGAAAGAGATGCAACAAGAAAATATTGAACAAAGGATCTGCATCAATTGCTTTCAGTGTCGGATATCTGCCTTGTGTGGCCTCATACGTATCACATGAGTTGCAATGATGAGGTTGGTGAGGCTTGGAAATTGAACGTTACACATCAGCAGCTTATGGGACTATTTAATCTCACTGCCAATTTCTTGTTCCAGTTAACAGCATTCGTGTTTCCACTGGCTAAGAAGTCAATTTTGTTCAAGTTAAACATGACAATTTCAAGGAGAAACTTGTTTCTGGTGAAAATAAGTCTGAAAAGAAAATGAAAGCCAAAGGTTTCATATATCAATTAGATCTTTTCTTTTAAAAACGAGCAAGCCGTAATTTCCCTGGTTGTCTCGTGGTTAGGTTTCAGTGCTGATACTGTCACCGCCTGGGTTCGAATCCTAGTCAGAGCAAAAAAATTCATTCTTGTGCAACAACCATTAATAGATTTGTGGTCAGTACTCGTGAGGGAGATGAACGACTTTGTGCTTGATTTGGAAATGTCATGTTCAGCGATCAAGAACAGGAATCGGACAGCGATAGGCTGCAAAGCGCTGACGATAGAGATGGTAATACAAGATCAAATCTGGCGAATAATGCTTACAAAGACCAAAGAACAAAGAAAGGTTGACGAAGGAAGGGCCATGGATGTCGTCTATATGGACTTTAGTAAAGCGTTTGACAAAGTCCCTCATGGTAGGCTGGTGAAAAAGGTTGGATCTTATGGGATAAGGGGGGAGGTGGCTAGATGGGTGGAGAACTGGCTTGGTCACAGAAGACAGAGGGTGGTAGTGGAAGTGTCTTTTTCCGGCTGGAGGCCTGTGACTAGTGGTGTTCCGCAGGGCTCTGTATTGGGACCTCTGCTGTTTGTGATTTATATAAACGATCTGGAAGAAGGTGTAACTGGGGTGATCAGTAAGTTTGCGGACGACACAAAATTGGCAGGACTTGCAGATAGTGAGGAGCATTGTCAGAAGCTACAGAAAGATATAGATAGGCTGGAAATTTGGGCAAAGAAATGGCAGATGGAGTTCAATCCTGATCACTGCCAAGTGATACATTTTGGTAGAAATAATGTAGGGAGGAGCTCCACGATAAATGGCAGAACCATAAAGGGTATAGATATGCAGAGGGACCTGGGTGTGCAAGTCCACAGATCCTTGAAGGTGACGTCACAGGTGGAAAGGGTGGTGAAGAAGGCATATGGCATCCTTGCCTTTATAGCACGGGGCATAGAGTATAAAAGTTGGGGTCTGATGTTGCAGATGTATAGAACGTTGGTTCGGCCGCATTTGGAATACTGCGTCCAGTTCTGACCGCCACAGGACCAGAAGGGCGTGGAGGCTTTGGAGAGAGTACAGAGGAGGTTTACCAGGATGTTGCCTGGTATGGAGGGGCTTAGTTATGAGGAGAGATTGGGTAAACTGGGGTTGTTCTCCCTGGAAAGACGGAGGATGAGGGGAGACTTAATAGAGGTATATAAAATTATGAAAGGCATAGATAGGGTGAACGGTGGGAAGCTTTTCCCCAGGTCGGTGGTGACGTTCACGAGGGGTCATAGGTTCAAGGTGAAGGGGCGGGGGGGGGGGGGGGAGAGGTTTATCACAGATATCAGAAGGACATATTTTACACAGAGGGTGGTTGGGGCCTGGAATGCGCTGCCAGGCAAGGTGGTGGAGGCGGACACACTGGGAACGTTTAAGACTTATCTAGACAGCCATATGAACGGAGTGGGAATGGAGGGATACAAAAGAATGGTCTAGTTTGGACCAGGGAGCGGCACGGGCTTGGAGGGCCGAAGGGCCTGTTCCTGTGCTGTATTGTTCTTTGTTCTTTGTCAACAAAGAAAACTACAGCACAGGAACAGGCCCTTCGGCCCTCCCGGCCTGCACCGACCATGCTACCCAACTTAACTAAAAACCCCTACGTTTCCGGGAACCATATCCCTCTATTCCCATCTCATTCATGTACTTGTCAAGACGCCCCTTAAAAGTCACTACCGTATCCGCTTCCACTATCTCCCCCGGCAACAAGTTCCAGGCACCCACCACTCTCTGTGTAAAAACCCTGCCTTGTGCGTCTCTTTTAAAAATTGCTTCTCGCACCTTAAACCTATGCCCCCTAGTAATTGACTCTTCCACCCTGGGAAAGAAGCTCCTGACTATCCACTCTGTCCATGCCTCTCATAATCTTGTTGACTTCTATCAGATCTCCCCTCAATCTCCTTCGCTCCAGTAAGAACAAACCAAGTTTCTCCAAACTCTCCTCATAGCTAATGCCCTCCATACCTGGCAACATCCTGGTAAATCTTTTCTGTACCCTCTCCAAAGCCTCCACATCCTTCTGGTCGTGCGGCGACCAGAACTGAACACCATATTCCAAGTGCAGCTTCACTAAGGTTCAATAAAGCGTCAACATGACTTTCCAATTTTTTAACTCAATACCTCGGCCGATGAAGGCAATCATGCCGTCTGCCTTCTTGACTACCTTCCCCACCTGCATTGGCACTTTCAGTGACATGTGTACCTGTACACCCAGATCCCTTTGCCTATCAATACTCCGAAGGGTTCTGCCATTTACTGTATATTTCCTATCTGTATTGGACCTTCCAAAATGCATTACCTCACATTTGTCCGGACGAAACTCCATCTGCCATCTCTCCCCCCAAGTCTCCAACTGATCTACTTTTTGTAGTGTTTCTTATTTCCACTGACAGCATTATATCCCCGATCTCGGTCCAAATATGATACTAAATGATTTACAAACAAACTTCTCGCTGAATTAAGCACCAAACTCTTCGACTTCCAATGGAGTACAGGCAGCTTTCATTCAGAAACCAGTACCTGATGTATTCACAAAGCGGCATGGAGAAAGACTCAGTTTAGGCGGTGTCACTGCCGGAGGAATGGAGAGCTGAAATTCACCCAGGAAAGCAGAAAAGTTTAAAAACAATGACACCCGAAGTGGGGCTCAAACCCACGACCCTAACATTAAGAGTCTCATGCTCTACCGACTGAGCTAGCCAAGCACATTGCGGCAGCTGTGCTTCAAGCCCCAAAATACGGGGACCACAAACGTGCTTTTCCATCTGGCATCTCAGATTGTTCAAATTTCAAAGTGGCGAATACAGTCGACCTACAGAATCGCCAAGGTTACAATTGAAGTCGGTAAAAATACCTCTGAGGCTAGTCTGAGTCAAAATACAGTAAGGCTTTATTCTCACAAGCTTGCAGGAGAACCTGACCCCTTGAAAGCGGAAGCCAAAGTTCTCTCTGAACACAAGAAGCGTGGACATTTATACATCAGGGTTCCCAATACAAGTCATAAAGCAAAGTTCAGTTAACAGTCATTGATCATAAATTATAGTTCCTTTAACAGCTTCTGATAGTCTCTAACCATAAACCAGAGTGTATCTGTGTCATAAAGCACAATTCTCCTGGTAGCTGTAGTCAAGATGCAACCTCTGGTCCCCTGCTCTTCCCGCAGCTTTTCCTTTGAAGTGACTGTGTGCGATTGCAGCTGTCCCAGTGGGAGTCCTCCTTCAAACGGCCATTCTCGCACTCTACCATTTGGTAGCTGCTTCCTTTGTATAAGTCATACACAAGCCTACGGGGAAGGTAAGACTTACAACCCAACATTTATGTTTAACTATCTGTTTTATCAGAATGATATAAACAAGCGAGGGAGCCATGAACAAATGGCTTACACTACTAAAAGTTAAAGATGAAAGACATGAACAAGTGGCTTATACTACTAAAAGCAAAAGAGGAAACCAAGAACAAATGGCTTATACTACTAACAGGAGCAATATAAACAAAGGGGAGACGAGCCATAAGGAAGGGTTATGTTTGTGATACATTCCAGGTACAAAGTTCAACCTTTTAGGTACAAAATACATTGAGTGCAAAAAAAAAATTACCCCTTTCCCTTCTTCACAATGCATTCCTCTCAATTATCATTAACATTATTCACATCTTACTCTCCTTTGCTGCACCTCACTCTAAACTTCACAAACTCCTCTTACATAATTCACCTTAATTATTTTTGTCAGAAACATTTTGACATGACCTGCTGACCTGACTCCTCAAAGGGTAAACCAGCAGGAAGTTTGGCAGAGGCGGGAACTGAGACCAAATCGCCACAGACACTAGAACTTGAAATAATACCTCAGGTCGTCCAGCCACACTGCCACCATAACATCACCATAATCATTGTCTTGACTTCACTGATTAGCGTATGGTTAACATGGACAGAGGTGGGCCATTTGGCCCCTCGGGCATTCTCAACTACTTAATAAGAAATGTCCTGAACTTTTGCACTGTTCCGTTTACCTTTGTATAGCATATTAATCTGAAGCTACACAACTAAGGTGAATATCCCTGAAGGATGATGATTCAGCTCTGAAACGTTAACTCTGTTTCTGTCTCGAATTGTTGAGTTGATCCAGCATTTTCTGTTTTTATTTCGGATTTCCGGCGTTTGCGGTATTTTTGTTTTTTTATCAGTTGAATAAATAACAGCCGATGTTGATCTGGGGCTATAGTGACTTTATTTGCCATGACCTCATTAAATGGTGGAGGAGGCTCAATGGGATAGATGACTTTGTCTTACTCCATTATTTCTGTTTCCTGGCAGCCCAGATATGACACCAATTGCTTCCTGTGGTAGCGTTGCTGGGTCGTCTAAGGCACTGAATCCAGCATAATAATAACGGGGAAATATTGGAATCTAATCATATCACTTTCAAATGTTAATTTACTTTAGAAGTCATGGAACACAATTCGTTGATCAAGTTAGGAAAAAATAACGCCACAGGGTGTATCATGATTCATTTTGATAGGAGGAAACAGGAGGACCAATGTAAATATAAATTCATGTGGACAAGAGACGGGCTTGTGGAACCAGGTTACTTTCCCCTCCAGAAAACAACACTTGCTTCAGGTAACAATATTGCAGTGCTTCTGTACTGGTTGTCACGTTTGACTTACACGCGGAAGAATCCCCACATCGAAACTGATCAGAAACATTTCCATACGTTTTTAATGTCAATGCCATTCGGATTTCATTAATGGTCACCAACTTTATTGAGCTGCAGAGCACTTGTTGCATTTTCTAATTGTGAACTCAGGAATCACTCGGCAACAAAAATAAAACAAGAAGGAAGGTCACTGATAGAGACCAAGGCAGGGTAGATTAATTGCCACAAGGAATGATGGACAAGGCAAAATTGAGCTGGTGATTCAGAATAAGGAAATGCTGGAAAAACAGGTCAGGCAGCACTTGTGAAGAAAGAAGAGAGCCAAGGTTGAAACGTTATTCCACAGATGCTGTCTGCCCTGCTGAGTTATTCCAGCATTTTCTGTTTGTATTTCAAGTTCCAGCATCCGCAGTATTTTGCGTTGATCCTTTGAGCTGGTGATGGTGGAGCCTGGGCGGTCTCGTGGTTCAGAGTCAATGCTTTCCCCGCAAAGGCCGGGCTCAATCACAAACTGTTAAATAAACAGTGCATTTTGAAAGTGAAAGTTGTTCTGTACCAATAGGTGAACGGATCTGAACACAAGAGGTATTTTCTGTAATTGGTTACAACTTGATAGAATGAATGTATTACAATGTATGCAGCTCAAGAGGCTTGAACTGATGCAACGAGTAGAAAGATGTTCAACTAATTGCAAATCTCTTGCATGTACTTCCCTCTGAGACTCGTGGTCAGGATTCGGCACTGTGACCCGGGCTTAATTTCAAGCCATGGAATTAATAACTTTTTATTTAGTTCTTCATTAAGTGGAAACATGTCTCTGCGAACGGAGTAACAAATTAATATTCGAACTGGGGAAACTTGAATCAGAGCTGGAAAATCAGAGATGTAACATGAACAATAAACTCTCAAGAAGAATCACACAACAGACACTTGGCAGGCATTGATCATTTAATGTGATTGACACGTGTTAAATTCTGCCGCTTTCAAGTCGTATCTTTTATCTCCCTGCCCTCTATCGCAGATATTTCCACATCAATCCAATATCACCCATCTGAAAATTGAGCCTCGTTCCACAGATTGTGATACACTCACTGTGGTCAGTGCGTGGCAGTTGGCTCCATAGCTCAGTGGTTAGAGCCTTAGTTTTGCAAACCAGGGCCGCAAGTTCACTTGTCGTTGGAGCCTGTGGTTAACATTTAGCTGAAGGTACCAAATCAGCTCAGGGGAGGAAGCGACAAGATTAGAAACAGGTGAAGACAGTTTGTGGACAATAGATGACAGACCTGGCGCACTTTTGGAAAGTGAATAGATGTTCTCTTGTTCATGGAAGTAGAAAAAAAACAAGACATGTTTGAAAAGGTGAGAATGTTGGTGTTCAAGGAGACTTGGGTGTGTTTGTACAAGGAACGCAGAAAGTTCGCATATAGCTACAGGAAACTTAGGAAGTGAAAAGGTGTTTTGGCCTCTACTGAGTGGTGCACCTATGGAATTATCTACACTTGAGGCTCTGGATGCAGTGTTTCTGTATAGACAATCTAGTGAGGTTTTAAAGACGAGCAACTTCTAAGCGTTGATGTTCAAAAACATTTAGGGGTCTGTACAGTTTTATTCTATTTCCAGCTGGAAATGCGTAAGCAGCGTTGACGACACAGCCATGGCACTTACTTCAGATAGGCAGCGTTTGTGTAGACGAGGGAACATTTGCCTTTGATTGGTTTAACCTGCCCTAAATAAATTTGGTCGAACATTGTTTTGGTTCGGAATTAATGCAGTTGAATCTATCATTACTTATTTTGACGGGGGAACCAGCAGAGGAAATGTCAACATAAATTGTTGGGGAAAATTGACGGCATTGAGGAAATGAAAGGATTTTTATCCCTGGTATTCAAACAGGCACACGAGTCACTCCTGTCTTCAATCAGAACATAATTCCAGCAATTAATGTGCTGCACGAGAGCAATAACGTTTCTTTTCCTGGAAGGAGAAATCGAACGCACGCCACGACAGTGGAAGCGCTGAAGTCTAACCAATACGCCACCAGGGAAAGTCATACACTGATGTTTAACCTGACCTGTCCACCTCAGCACGTTTTAAATTCTCAGAAAAAGCTGATCACAAATGACTCCTTCAGACAGTGAGAAGACCAATTTCTCTTTCTGGGAAATGAAATCGACAGTGAGGTGAAATAGTCCCACAAACTGCGGATGTGTAACTTCCAATTTCTAAATCCCAAAAACTCTTCATTGCTAATCCTGTGAAACTCATAAGGTAACACACGGCAGACATTCATCTCTGAAAGAACCAAAGCATTTTACATGTGAACAATCTGCTCTCAATCTCAGGATTTTTCCGTTCTAAAAACACTATTCTGGTGAACGTTTATCTCCGTCGTCCTTCCACTAATCATTGCCGACTTGTTGTTTATTTTCTGATTCATGAAATCTACAGTTATAATACTAGCAGTAGATGGTGGAAATTATTAGCCAGTTTGGCAGCATCTGTGGACACATAAAATGGAGCTTCCACGCTTTACCTCTTTCTAAAGTATAGAGATTATTGGGTTCGCAAAGGGGCAAAATATTTCCAAAACAACTGATTCACCTTTAATTGTTGTTGTTAAATATTAAGGAATCACATTATCTCACAGCCATGTCACATTTGCACTTCCCCAAGTTTTAAACAATATTTTGCAACTGCAATCATGGATCAAGGGGTAAAAATCGGGACAAATGTTATTTTCTAAATCTTATGTTAGATCAATGACTCTGCCACATGGTTAAGGTTTTCAGCCGAATTGTAATTCTACAAAACAAAGTTCGAAAAGTGCAATGAAGCTGCACAGTTTGATATTCTAGGCAGGTCAGGTTGGTCATGACCAATAATTCTGTAGTGTACGGGTTAAGTATCTTCATATCATAAACGATGGCTCTTCGATTCCAAATGGGGTCGAGAAATTATCGAAATTTACTGTTTTAAAGTTCCACGATTCTAGTTCGTTGTTGACTGTGAACTGAATATGGATCAATCAAAACATTCTTCACCAGCTATTCAGAAAATGCAGTCAGCAAAATTGCTCCTGGCAGACTTTTGCATTCCGCTTTCACGGTGCACCTGATGTAGGTAGATGGATTAACCATGGTAAATGTGTTGGATTCCGGGGTAGGGTGGCGAAAAGTGCCTCATTCAAGCACTTTGGGCTCACATTCTCTGGATAATGTGTCAACCATTTATGACTGAGGTGCGTAGATATTTCGTTTGCTCAAAAGTGTTGTGAATCTTTGGAATTCTGCCGCTGCACGTCTGTCTGTTGATCCTCAGTCAATACACATGTTGAATGTTGAGGTAAAGAGATCTTTGGAATCTAAGGGAATGAAGGGCTAACGGGATAATCTGGGAAATTGGTGTTGAGGCTGTGGATCTGCCTTGATTCAGTCGTAAAGGAGGCTCAATGGGACATGGAACACAGTCCTACTTCATTGATGTTGTTCAATGTCAATACCAGATCGAGCACCAACGGCTTCTCCTGGCAGCGTTGATGAGCTGCCTCAGACAATGCATTCAGGGTAATAACATTAGTCATGGTGTGCACTCGAAGTCAATCACTGCACAATGTTCAGTTTATTAAGTTTATCGAACATCTCTGGTCGAACATGCTATCACACGAATGTCATGCAGTAGAATGTATCGCTAAACATTTTATCTGGAGGTACAAGCAGACAGAATGTAAATATGAATTGCTGTTGTTAATTGGCGGGTTTATCGAGGCAGGCTCCTGGAATTGTTCCATCGCAGTGTTTCTGTTGTGTGGTGGATTTCACGTTCGCCATGCACACGAAAAGTTCTCGGTTCGGTCCCAGGCAGAAGCATTTTCACCAAAAACAGAAAATGCTGGAAAATCTTAACAGGTTTAACAGCATCTGTGAGGAGGAAATAAAACCAAAGTTTCAAGTTTGGATGACCCTTCGTCAGAACTCCTGGCTCGACCCAGTGGCCCTGTTCCCTCTTCACAGATGCTGCCAAACCTGCTGAGAATTTTCTGCTTGTGATTCAGGTTCCATCATTAGTCGTATTTCATCTCTAAAGAGACATTTCCAAATGTTTTCAATTTCAGAGCTATTCGGCTTTCAGAATTTTTTGCTCATTTATCACGAAACATTAAGTGACCTGCGGAGTATTTCCAACATTTTCTGATGGTAAAGTCATGAAGCAGTCTGTGAAAAGAACAAAAGGGAAGTTCTGTGATCGAGAGCGAAGGAGGGTGATTGAATGAAACAAGGAATGATGGAATGATGGATAAGGCAAATTTATCCGCTGATGGTGGAGGCCGGGTGGTCAGGTCGTTCAGAGTCAGTGCTTTCACCGCCACGGCCCGGGATTGGTGATTCACTATCAACTAAACAGAACATTTTACTCAGCATGTAATTAGTTTCTGGAGGTGAAAGTATCTGAAAAAAGGAAGAATACATCATTTGCTGCAGATGATAGCATGAGTGTGTGACTATATCTGTTATGACAGTGACCTGGAATTAAGCAATGGAGACAGTAATGATGATCAATGAGATACAAGTCTCTGATATCACAGCGGAGCTGTGATCAGCTCATGTTGTTCAGCAGCTTTACCACAACAAGGTTGATAAGAGGTTCATGCAAATACTACTCTTTGAATGTGGTGAGCTACATGAAATTTAGTGGAATAGAATGTATTGTTATTCATTTTAACAGGAGGAAGCAGCAAGAGGAATGTAAATGTAAATTGCCGGGATTGTGCAAATGGGCTTATTTTGTTCCTCCTGGTAGTTCAAACTAGCACAAGGATCACACCTGTTTTCGATCAGGAAGTATTTTCAGCCCTCCTAATTCATGTGCTGGTCGGGAGCAATAAATCGCTATTCCCTGACCAGGAATCGAATCCGGCGGCGAAGGAACCAAATCCTAACCACTAAAGCATCAGGGAAGTTGCGAGCAATTGCTATAATCATAGATGCACTGCAACATTTTTTCAACTATCTGTGTTTGTTCTTGACCTGTTGTTCGCGTGACATTTCCAATTCAAAAGCAAAACTGCAAATCTCACTCCACTGATTCTGGCAGAGCTGCGTTGGACCAGGAAGTATTGCATGGTTTGTTTGTAAAAAATATTAAATCTTATCATATCGATGGCAGTCTGTAACCCTGAAAGCACCGAACCCCTAACCACGAGGCCACCAGGATCTCATTTGCCCGATTCTCCCAGATACTGATTACAGAAATGTACACAGCGCCCAATTATCCGCAGCCACACTATCCTTCCTTTCTGTCCAGATATGAAATTGTTCACATTTTCACACTGATGTGACGAAGGCAGAGCTGTGATAAGCTGATGTTGTTCAGCGTTTTTACCACAATAAGGTTTCCATCAGTTCGACGCTAACATTGCTCTTTGAATGTGATGAGCGACAGTGAAATGTAATGCAGTTGAAGGTAGAGTACACATTTTGACAGGACGGAAAGGTAAGGGAAATGTGAATATGAATTGCAGTGGGTAATTGACGGGCTTGTGGAATGGGGCTGACATTTCTGCCTGCTGTTCAAATTGGTACAGGTATTGAACGACCATTTTCAGACTGCTGTCGCCCGCTGTGTTCCGTGATGTAATGGTGAGCACTCTGGACTGTGAATCCAGCTATCCGAGTTCACATTTCGTTGGAACCTCTCTTTTCGTTTGCCAATGCCGATGATTGATTTGCTGAAGGACATTTCGTTTAGTTTTTTTACGAAGTTTGAATTGAGAGGACAATTTGTCAGCCAGTTCAACAGCTATTACAATGTACATTGCTGAACCCCTGGCGTCAGATACCTGCAACACCCAGCATTTTATTTCATCTTTCCGCTACTCTTTAACCCTTAAGTTGAAAGAAAGGAGAAGTTGGTTTCATACAATAACAATTATTGGCAGTTATTGAGCATGTGTGTTTGTGTGTGTGTTTCTGATTTGAGAGAAAGGCCTAGTGTCTGAGGTCAGTGTGCTGTCGGTTGCATGGTGTAACTGTTAGCACTCTGGACTCTCGCATTCAAACTCTTTCTAAGCTTGTGACATAACTGAGTGCCTGACACATGTGGATGGACGTCATGCCCACTGTGGCTCCCCTGCCTCTCAACGCTTTGTATTCTTGAGCAGTCGTCCTCTGGTGCTGAAGCAATGACGCCAAGAGAGTCATTCGGTGCATTGGACGCAAGTGCGGTGGAATTTGTTGAAGTTTCCTCAGTGTTTAGATTTGCACTGACTGAGAATTTTGGATATAATGCCAACAGCAAACCCATCAGCGGCTTAAGCAAAGCAACGCAGGTCTCTGCCGCTATTTGAACTCGAATCGCTGGATTCAGAGTCCAGAGTACTCAGCGTCACATCACAGATCCCAGAACACACTGACCACCAAAATGGTCCCTCGAAGAATTTGACCTCTTTCGTTCTGTGGCAGCAACAGCAAGTGCGACAACAACGTGTCGTTATTCGCCACCATTGATAGGAGCGAAGCTCAGAAGACATAGTCCACCAATCTACAGCAAATCATTTCCTTTGCAAGCCATATCGGAAGACATCAGCAGAAATAATCATGTTTTATAGGACATTTACAGCTTACTGCTGCGTCCTCTGTTCCGTGGTGTAATGGTGCGCAAACTGGCCTTTAAATCTGGCAATGGAAATTCAGATCTCGGCTGAACCTTACTTTTCTTTGCAATGCTGATGATTATTTGCTGAAGGACATTTCGTTTAGATGTTTCACAAATTTCGAATCGAGAGGAGCATTTGTCAGCCAGTTCAACAGCTATTGCAATGCACATTGCTGAGCCTCTGACGCCAGATGCTTGCAACATCTGTGATCTTCTATTTCATGATGTGGAGTTACCGGCGTTGGACTGGGGTATTTTTATTGACAAACAGGACATAAATAGAAAGAGACGCAATTGCAAGATAATGATTGGAATGGGAATCTTTAGGGGTAATCAAGTCCTTACAGGTGCAGACAATTTTCTTTTTCATCTTTTCGCTGCACTTTAACGCTCTGTCGAAAGAAAGGTGCAGTTGCTGTCAAAGAACAACAACCCTTCGACTGGATCCTGACTATTATTGAGCAAGAGTGTAGATGTGTGAGATCTGGGTGAAATGCTTCCTGCCTTCGACGGACGTCCTGTTGGTTCTGTGTTGTAACGGTGAGCATTCTGGACTTTGTATACAAAAATGAGAGTTCGAAACTCGCTGGAATGAGTATTCTCATCGGACCAACACTTGTTTAACTTGGGAAGATGACTCAGTGAATGGTATCAGTAGGGGAACCGTTTTCTGCCACGGTGGCACAGTGGTTAACACTGCTGCCTCACAGTGCCAGGGACAGGTGTTTAGTTCTGTGAGGCTTCGGGTGACTGTGTGGAATTTGCAGTATCTCCCCGTGTCTGCGTGTGTGAAGGAAGCTGATCACCCGGCGCACAATGCAATGATTTGCGCGTTAGTTTGATTGGCCATGTTACAATGCCCGCAGTGTCAGGGGGACAAAAAGCCAAAAATGTGGGATTACGGGGATAGGGCTTGGGTGTGACTGTTGTCGGTGCGGGCTGATGGGCCGAATGGCTTCTTTCTGCAGTGTAGGAATTCTAAGATTGTGCCTCTGAGCATTTTTATTCTTGAGAAATCGTCCGCTGGGGCTGAAGCGTGCTGAGAGTGATCCGTTGCAATGTGACTGCGGTGGAATTTGCTGAAATTTCCTCAGAGTAGAAAATTCCACTTCCCTAGAATTTTAAATAAAATGCCCTTCAGCAAACCAATCATCGGCTTTAGCAAAGAAAAGCAATGCTTCGTCGAGATCTGAACTCGGACAACTGCATTCAGAGACCAGAGTGCTCAACATCACGCCACAGAACCAGGAACACAGCCGCGCGCTGCAAATGGTCACTCAAGGACTGCGACCTCTTTCATTCAATGTGGCAGCAACAGCAAGTGGGTCAAATGCGTTGAGCGACGATTTGCAGCTGGCTGCTGTATTCTGGGATCTCTGGTCTAATGGTGAGCATTTGAATCCAACGAACCGAGTTTAAATTTAGGCCGATCCTTGCTCTTCTTTGCCATTGCTGAGGATTGATTTTTTTGAAGAACCTTTTGTTTAAATTTCCCACAAAACAGGAATAGGGAGAGGACTTTTTCAGCCAGTTCAACTTCTTTTACAATGCACATTGCTGAGCTTCTGGCGACAGACGCTTGCATCAGCAATCTTCTTTTCATTTTTGCCTCTCGTGAACTCCTCTTTTGAAAGAAAGGAGCGGTTAGTGTAACACAACAACAACTATTCGACTGGAAACTGGCAATTATTCAGCAAGTCTTGGTGCGTGTGTGTGTATTTTGGGAGAAAGGCTTAGTGTCTTAGGTCAGAGTGCTGTCGGTTCCATGGGGTAACACGTATCACTCTAGACTCTCGCCGTCCCACTTTCTGTTTAAATTGGAACAGATGAGTGACTGAATGTCACCCGGAGGTTGACCCCCTTCAATATAGATATTGACTTAGTAACATCTTTTGAAATGAATAATCCTCATTTTGTTTCATTTTATGTCAATCAGGGTGACACGTGCTTGTATCTTACTATTCAAAACCTCAACCCCTTAACTTTTTAAACAGGTAAGGTTCAGTCGAAGAAAACTGATCCAAATTGAACCAAAAATTGTTACTGGAGTTGTTGCAAATCGCAACTCAAAATAGACCATGTTGGCAACACTCAGCAGGTCAAACAGCGTCTATTGAGAGAGGAATACAGTGAGTGTGTAGGGTCGCTGACCTTTTATCCACACTGGGAGAATTTAGAGATTTAATGTTTTACTAACAAATACAAAATAAAGGGAAATAGAGAGAGAAAGGACGAAAAGTCAAACGTCCTTGTGATAGGATGTAAGGCTGGAGTGATTAGATGACAATGGGGATTGTTGTTTCCATTGAGACAATCTCCCAGGTCTGAGTTCCAAATTCGAGCAAAATGAGAAGAAACCTTGTCACTGAATTAAGCACTAAACACTTCGACTTCCAGGGAGGCAAAGATAACTTTAACTCAGAAAGCAGTAACGGTGAGATCAACAAAGCGGGATGGAGAAAGACTCAGTTTGAGCGGTGGCAGTGCCGGAGGAATGGAGAGCTGGCGTTTACCCAGGAATGGGGCAAGTTTTAAAATAAGAAAGCCGGACGTGGGGCTCGACCGTGAGATTAAGAGTCTCATGCTCTACCGACTGAGCTAGCCGGGCACATGTGGGCCCCAGCACTCCATATCCAAAAATGTGTGGAGGCAAATAAAGCGTTTCCATCTGGTGTCTCAGCTTGTTCTGATTACAAAGTTTATAACTAGTCAATCTACGGAATCCCTGAGGTTACAATGCATTCCCCTCGATCATCAATAACTTCATTCACATCTTCCACTTCTTAGCTTCACCTCTTTTCAAACATTGCACAAACAGTCTGATATTTTTCACCTTCATATTTTTGATCTGAATATTCCAACCACTTGGGGAAAGAGCGTTTCAGTGTGTCCGAAGTCAAACTGTCTCCCCATTTTCAGGCTTTCCAATCCGATCACCTCTCATTATTCTAATCTACAGAGCAAACAGATTCATTCCACTGAATCTCTCCTCCCAGGACAACCGCATCATCACAGAAATCAATCCAGTGAACCTTGATTGAACACAGACAACGAAAGAATAAAGGGATTATCGAGCAAAAGGGGGAACAGTGATTGATGAACTGACAGAGAGACAGAGAGTGAAAGAGCCTGAGACAGGTATACAGCAACAAAAAAGACACGGAGAGGGACAGAGAGTGCGGCAGAATCGAATAAACACAAAACAGCTGTCTGAAACCAGAAGAATGTGGTCCTCTGAGTTGGTGAATAAGGATTAAGTGAATGTCCGAAAGCATAGTCACCTTTTGAAAATGTCTTGATTCTTTGTGAGTGTGTTGTGCTGACAGAATCCCTGCATTGTCTGCTCAGGTTCTCAAATCATACCCCATGTAAACCAATCCTGCCATGTGCACGGGAAATAAACTAACAAAATCCTCCTCTTCTCCAATGCGAAACGACAGCTTAATGAGGGCTTACCCAGAATTTGAACTGGGACCTCACGCAGGCTTGCGGATTTTAGCACCCAAAGCGAGAATCATACCCCTAGGCGAAATAGCAATCGTGATCAATGCAAGTCAACTAAATATATTTTCACTGCCATCCAAAGCGGATCATACACCTGCATTGAACGGTGATAATGCTGGAAAAATCTCAGGAAGTAATACAGAGTGTGCACAGGAAACAAAGCTCACCTTTCACCTCCAAGACTTTTCATTAACATTGGGAATGGTTAGAAATGTAGGAAGTTTAAAACAAGTGAAATCCAGCAGGGAGGAAACATATCCGAGCTGTTAGAATTCTGCCGAAAGGACCAAAACTTAAATTGACTCTGGCAGCGGTGGGATTCAGACTCAAACTCACACCGCCTCAGAAACTGAAGGCTTAATCCAGCGCCTTAGACCGTTCGGCTACGGGAGCAGAAAAATAATCATGCTAATCCTGCAATTTGCTGATATTGTTACTGAAATACATTGGATGCAACTGATTTGGGAAAGGCCGTCAGGAGCCTGCACCTTCACTGAGTCAACTCATCCTGAACTGTTCAACAAACAGAAATCATCTCCAGTCAGAAACACAATGAGCTGCAATAAAGGCCCGGCACCATTTAAACTGTCCTTAGCCTCGTCTGTTTCCCAAACTCCTGACATAAATGACAAGAAAACTTCCTGTTGGAAGTCTTCACTTCCGGACACGAGGCGAGATTGTGTTTGATATGTTCCACCAGGCAATAACTGACATCTGTTTTCACGGTTTGGATGCGAGGAATAAATCTTCATTTACTGACCAGCAATCAAAACATCAGTGAAAATGTCAATCTCTAACCCCCAGAGCAGCAGTTTACAGTGTGTTTTAGAATTTGCTTTATCCACGCTACCTTTGTTATTTTTATTTTCATACTTTCACCACAAACAAGTTTTTCCTGCAAAATGGCACATTCTGCTTCAACACAGTGATGTATTCAGCCAATGAAAACACACAGCAATCAATACACTGCAGTTAACACTTTCGCTTCCGACGGTTCAGAACTGGACAGAAACATTTCCAAATGTTTTTCAATGCAGAGGGAAAAATTTCATATTTCGCTGACAGTGTAATCGGTAAAAATTTGGCAATTCATAATCCAGACTTTCCCTTGCATCACCATCTCTATTGCTCGTGCTTTGCAGACCATCACTGCCCTTCTCTTTCTGTGTTTGTTCTTGAACTGTTGAACATGTGACATTTCCAGCTCTGATGTAAACGTACAATCCTCACTCGGCTGATTCTAGTAGATCTGCTTTCGATCAAAGAGTAAATCACCTTATTTTTAATCGTTTGCTGAGAATATTTTCTTCTTGAGCGAGAGTTGAAACCAAATATCATTGGGAGAGTGCTAAACACAAACCAGTGGACTACCAGGGTAACTGGTGAACTGAGGATTTCGAATTATATCCCTTTGCTTATTATTTTCATCCCTGATCGTTTTCACTCGATCGAAGTTTCTCCTTCAAAGTGTCCTGTTTGTATGGAACATAGGTACTTCCTTCAGCCAGTGAGGACACCAATTAAGTTCGCTGGGACAAGAAATTGACAGTGAGTGAAATCGTCCCACCAGATGCTGAAGTGATCGAGGTATATAAAATTGTAAAAGAATTGATCGAATAAATGTAGACCAAATGTTTCATCTTTTCGGGCAATCGAGAAGAAGAGGTCACATGTATATTAAAGCAAGATACTGTGGGTGCTGGACTCTGAAAACCCCCCCAGGAAAAGCTGGAAAATCTCAGCTGGTCTGACAGCCTCTGTGGGGAAAGGATAGAGCCAATATTTCGAGTCGAGATGACATTTTGTCAGAGCTAGTGTTTCATATATAGGTTGAGAGGCGGTGGACGTAAAACCGAGATGCTGAGTAACCACGTATTGCTGACAGTCGTGGATTTGTGAAATTTCCTGCCCCATAGCATGGTGGATTCTGAATCTTTAAACGTTTTCAAGAAAGAGAACAGGTGGGGACGTAGATTTGTGACCAGGGAGAGATCAGTCATGAACTGATTGAATGCAGGCTCGAAGAGCTGTATTTGCCTACTTCTGATCTTAGTTCCTATGTTCTTAAGTGTAATTGTCAATTTTCAAAACCCACAACCACATCAATGTGACAGCTGTGCAATCTATGTACAGCACATCCACAGGTTCCCCTTTAGCCCTTGACTCCTGTAAAGAACTTTGGACTGGCCTCATTCTATGGTGGAATCACTTTGTGATTTTTTTTTTGTGTCTCCCATCTAATCTCTCCTGACTTCCACCTCATCAGCTGTTGTTATGTTTCTTCCCTCCTGGATGTCACTTGTTTAAAACGTCGTACATTTCTAACCATTTCCAGTTTAAATTACACGTCACGGAGGTGAAAAATGGAACTTTCTTTCCCTGTGCACACAAGAGTCCTGACTTCCCGCCTTTTTTCAGCACTTTCACTTTCACTGCAGATGTCTGATCAGATTTTGATGGCAATGGGAATGTAATGCCTAAACTGCTTTCCTCACGGTGGCTCGTAGGTCTGGGGGTACCATTCTGGCTTTGGGTATTAAGATCCACAAAGTCGCAAGAGGTCCCGAACAAGTCCTCATTTAGCTATTGTTTGCGATAGGGTTTGTGAACGAACCGTTGGGTTTGTTAACTTATTTCCCGTGCACACGGCAGGATTGGTTTACATGGGGTTTGGTTTGAGAATCCGAGCACACGCTGCAGGGATTCTAACAACATAACATGCTCACAAATAAATCAAGACATCTTTAAAAGATGTTTGTGGATATTCACTTTATCTCGATTCGCCAATTCAGAGGAACCCATGCCTGTGGGTTCAGAAAGATGACGTGTGTATAGCCATGATGTGCAGATATGACGTTGAACAGGTGTGGGCACATTAGAGGTCTCAGAACACCAAGCTAAAGTCCAATAGGGTTTTTTTTGTTATCACAATTTTTCAGAGCGCTGCGCCTTCATCTAGTAAGTGATATGTATTGGGGTATCACGGTGGCAGAGTGGTTATCACTGCTGCTTCAGGGACCTGCATTCGATTCCCCGCGAGGGTAACTGTCTGTTTGGAGTTGGCAAATTCTCCCCATGTCTGCCTGTGTTATTTCTGGGTGATCTAGTTTCCTTCCACAGTCACAAGATTTGCTGGTTAGGTGCATTGGCCATGCTAAATTTCCCCTTAGAGTCTGGTAAATGCATGGGGTTATGGGGATAGTGTCTATGCGGGACTTTGGTCGATGCAGACTCGATGGATCGAATGGCGTCCTTCCGCACTGCAGGAATTCTACAGGACTATTCATGGATTGTTGATGTCTGCTCTGTCTCTTTTTGTCACTCCATTACCGTATCAGTTTGTTTCAGTCCCTGTCTGTGCATCTATCATTGTTTGCTCTTTGCTCCTTCTATTCTCTCGCTGTATGTGTGTAACCAAGGTCCTCTGGATTGATTTCTATGATGAGGCTGTTGGATGAATATGTTCCCTCTGTAGTTTAGAATGAGATGTGATCACAATGAAAAGTCTGCAACTGGGAGACAGTTTGACAGTGAACATGCTGTGTGGCTTCACGCGCTGACTGGAGTATTTCGAACAAGAATATTAAGTTGACATAGAGTCATAGAGGTTTACAGCATCGAAACAGGCCCTTCGGCCCAACTTGTCCATGCCGCCCGACAGATGTAAGAGGAGTTTGCAATGTTTGGAAGGACATGAATCTAAGACGTGAAAGATGACAATGATGTTAATGATTATTGAGAGGAATGCATTGTAACTTTCAGGATTCTGTAGGTCGATTCATTGTAAACTTTGTAATCAGAACAAGCTGAATGGAAAAAGAAACACATATTTGTTTTGGAATCTGGAGCATCAGCGTCTCAATGTGCCCGGCTAGCTCAGTCGTTAAAGCATGAAACTCTTAATCCCAGGATCATGGGTTCGAGCCACACTTTGGGCGCAGCTCTGTTTAAACTTTGCCCTTTTCCTGGGTGAACGACAGTTTTCCATTCCTCTGGTGCTGTCACCGCTCAAACTGAGTCTTTCTCCATCCCACTGTTAATCTTAAAGTTTATGGTTTATGACTGAGAACTGCCTCATCTTCACTGGAAGGCGAGGAGTTTCGTGCATAATTCAGCGAGAAGTTTTCTTCTCATTTAGAGTGAGATTTGCATCCAGATCTGGGAGATTGCGTCAGTGTAGACATTAATCTTCCCCATTGTCATTCCATCACTATTGCCTTACATCCCATCACGAGACAGTTTGTTCATTCGTCCTCGCCCTTTCTAGTTTCCTAGGGCAATTGTTATGGGGGATTTTAACTTGACTAATATTGACTGGAATTGTTATAGCTCTAGCTCGTTAGAGGGGTCAGTTTTTGTTCAAAGCGTGCAGGAAGGTTTTTTGACTCAGTATGTAGACAGGCCAACTAGAGGTGAGGCTATATTGGATCTGGTGCTGGGAAATGAGCCAGACCAGGTGCTAGACTTGGAAGTTGGTGTGCATTTTGGTGATAGTGACCACAATTCGGTTACGTTCACCTTAGTGATGGAAAGGGATAGGCATGAACCTCGGGCCAGTGGTTTTAGCTGGGGGAAGGGTAATTATGAGGCTATTAGGAGAGAATTAGGAAACATAGGTTGGACTAGGAGATTACAGGGACTGGGAACGTCCGACATGTGGAGTTTTTTCAAGGAGCAGCTACTGCGAGTCTGTGATAGGTATGTCCCTGTCAGGCAAGGAGGAATTGGTAGGGCTAGGGAACCGTGGTGCACCAAAAAAGTTTCTTTGTTGGTTAAAAAGAAAAAGGAGGCTTATGTTCGGATGAGACGTGAGCACTCGGGTAGTGCACTAGAAAGCTTTAGATTGGCTAAGAGGGAGTTGAAGAGCGAGCTTAGAAGGGCTAAAAGGGGACATGAGAAGACTTTGGCGGATAGGGTTAAAGAGAATCCTAAGGCGTTCTATAGGTATGTCAAGAACAGAAGGTTGGTTAGGGCAAGTTTAGGGCCAGTTATAGATGGCAGAGGGAAGTTATGTGTGGAACCGGAGGAGATTGGTGAAGCATTGAACCAATATTTCTCTTCGGTGTTCACGCAAGGGGACATGAATATAGCTGAGGAGGACACTGGGTTGCAAGGGAGTAGAATAGACAGTATTACAGTTGATAAGGAGGATGTGCAGGATATTCTGGAGGGTCTGAAAATAGATAAATCCCCTGGTCCGGATGGGATTTATCCAAGGATTCTCTGGGAGGCAAGAGAAGTGATTGCAGAGCCTCTGGCTCTGATCTTCAGGTCGTCGTTGGCCTCTGGTGTAGTACCAGAGGATTGGAGGTTAGCGAATGTTGTCCCATTGTTTAAGAAGGGGAACAGAGACTTCCCCGGGAATTATAGACCGGTGAGTCTCACTTCTGTTGTCGGCAAGATGTTGGAAAAAATTATATGGGATAGGATTTATAGTAATTTGGAGAGTAATGAATTGATAGGTGATAGTCAGCATGGTTTTGTGGCAGGTAGGTCGTGCCTTACTAACCTTATTGAGTTTTTTGAGAAAGTGACCAAGGAGGTGGATGGGGGCAAGGCAGTGGACGTGGTATATATGGATTTTAGTAAGGCGTTTGATAAGGTTCACCATGGTAGGCTTCTGCAGAAAATGCAGATGTATGGGATTGGGGGTGATCTAGGAAATTGGATCAGGAATTGGCTAGCGGATAGGAAACAGAGGGTGGTGGTTGATAGTAAATATTCATCATGGAGTGCGGTTACAAGTGGTGTACCTCAGGGATCTGTTTTGGGGCCACTGCTGTTTGTAATATTTATTAATGATCTGGATGAGGGTATAGTTGGGTGGATTAGCAAATTTGCTGATGACACCAAAGTCGGTGGTGTGGTAGACAGTGAGGAAGGGTGTCGTAGTTTGCAGGAAGACTTAGACAGGTTGCAAAGTTGGGCCGAGAGGTGGCGGATGGAGTTTAATGCGGAGAAGTGTGAGGTAATTCACTTTGGTAGGAATAACAGATGTGTTGAGTATAGGGCTAACGGGAGGACTTTGAATAGTGTGGAGGAGCAGAGGGATCTAGGTGTATGTGTGCATAGATCCCTGAAAGTTGGGAATCAAGTAGATAAGGTTGTTAAGAAGGCATATGGTGTCTTGGCGTTTATTGGTAGGGGGATTGAATTTAGGAGTCGTAGCGTTATGTTGCAACTGTACACAACTCTGGTGCGGCCGCACTTGGAGTACTGTGTGCAGTTCTGGTCCCCACATTACAGGAAGGATGTGGAGGCTTTGGAGAGGGTGCAGAGGAGGTTTACC
Organism: Mustelus asterias; assembly: GCF_964213995.1. Taxonomy (NCBI): domain Eukaryota; kingdom Metazoa; phylum Chordata; class Chondrichthyes; order Carcharhiniformes; family Triakidae; genus Mustelus; species Mustelus asterias. The sequence goes on from NW_027590143.1 coordinate 1,217,481, forward strand.
AGGATGTTGCCTGGTATGGAGGGGAGATCCTATGAGGAGAGGCTGAGGGATTTGGGATTGTTTTCGCTGGAAAGGCGGAGGCTAAGAGGGGATCTTATTGAAACATATAAGATGATTAGAGGTTTAGATAGGGTGGATAGTGATAGCCTTTTTCCTCTGATGGAGAAATCCAGCACGAGGGGGCATGGCTTTAAATTGAGGGGGGGTAGTTATAGAACCGATGTCAGGGGTAGGTTCTTTACCCAGAGGGTGGTGAGGGATTGGAATGCCCTGCCAGCATCAGTAGTAAATGCGCCTAGTTTGGGGGCGTTTAAGAGATCCGTAGATAGGTTCATGGACGAAAAGAAATTGGTTTAGGTTGGAGGGTCACAGTTTTTTTTTTTAACTGGTCGGTGCAACATCGTGGGCCGAAGGGCCTGTTCTGCGCTGTAATGTTCTATGTTCTATGTTCTATGTTCACTTTGTATTTGTTTGTAAATCGTTAAATCTCTAAATTCTTCCAGTTTGGGGAAAAGGTCAGCGACCTGAAACAATCATTCCGTTTCCCTCTCCATAGACGCTGTTTGGCCTGGTTTGTATTTTGAACATTTTCTGCTATGACGTGGGAGTTGCAGCAACTGCAGTATGTTGTTTTTGGGTCACAGTAGATCGAAGAACAAAGAACAGGACAGCACAGGAAACAGGCCCTTCGGCCCTCCAAGCCTGTGCCGCTCATTGGTCCAACTAGACCATTCGTTTGTATCCCTCCATTCCCAGACTGCTCATGTGACCATCCAGGTAAGTCTTAAACGATGTCAGCGCGTCTGCCTCCACCGCCCTACTTGGCAGCGCATTCCAGGCCCCCACCACTCTCTGTGTAAAAAACGTCCCTCTGATATCTGAGTTATACCTCGTCCCTCTCACCTTGAGCCCGTGACCCCTCGTGATCGTCACCTCCGACCTGGGAAAAAGCTTCCCACTGTTCACCCTATCTATACCCTTCATAATTTTGTACACCTCTATTAGGTCTCCCCTCATGCTCCGTCTTTCCAGGGAGAACAACCCCAGTTTACCCACTCTCTCCTCATAGCTCAGACCCTCCATACCAGGCAACATCCTAGTAAACCTTCTCTGCACCCTCTCTAAAGCCTCCACGTCCTTCTGGTAGTGCGGCGACCAGAATTGGACGCAGTACTCCAATTGTGGCCTAACCAGCGTTCTATACAGACGCAACATCAGACTCCAGCTTTTATACTCTATACCCCGTCCTTTAAACGCAAACATACCATATGCCTTCTTCACCACCTTCTCCACCTGTGCTGCTGCCTTCAAGGATTTGTGAACTTGCACACCTAGGTCCCTCTGTGTTTCTATACTCTTGATGGCTCTGCCATTTATTGTATAACTTCCCCCTACATTAAATCTTCCAAAATGCATCACTTCGCATTTACCTGGATTAAATTCCATCTGCCATTTCTCCGCCCAATTTTCCAGCCTATCTATATCCTGCTGTATTGTCCGACAATGTTCATCACTATCCGCAAGTCCAGCCACCTTCGTGTCATCCGCAAACTTGCTGATAACACCAGTTACCCCTTCTTCCAAATCATTTATATACATCACAAATAGCAGAGTTTTCTCTGACTGAACCTTACCTGTTTAAGTAGTTAAAGTGCCGAAGTTTTAAATAATAAGACACCAGGATACGTCACCCTGTTTGATATGAAATGAAACAAAATGAGAGTAAATCATTTCATAAAATGTTGCTAATGCAAAATATATTTCATTGCCAAGGCCAGTATTTGTTGGCCATCCCTCTTGCCCCTTCAACTGAATATTTTGCTGGGCCATTTCATAGGATATTTAACAGTCATAGATTCATAGAATCATACAGGTTTAAAATGTGGAAACAGGCCCTTCGGCCTAGCATGTCCATGCCACCCTTTTTTAATGATTAAGCTAGTCCCAATTGCCCGCGCTTGGACATAGCCCTCAATAGCCATCTTATCCAAGTAACCGCCTAAACGCGTTTTAAAAGGCAAAATTGTACCTTTCTCTACTACTACCTCCGGCAGCTTGTTCCAGACACTCACCATCCTCTGTGTGACAAAATGCCCATCTGCACTCCTTTGTATCTCTCCCCTCTCACCTTAAATCTACGCTCTCTACTTTTAGACTCCGCTACCTTTGGAAACATACACTGACTATCTAGCTGATCTATGCCCTTCAATATTTTACAGACCTCGAAGATCACCCCGAAGCATCCTCCGCTCCAGAGAAAAACGTCCCAGTCGATCCAGCCCCTCCTTGTAACTCAAACCATCAAGTCCCGGTAGCATCCTCGTAAATCTTTTCTGCACTGTTTCTAGTTCAATAATATCCTTTCTATGATAGGGTGACCGGGACTGTACTCAATATTCCAAGTGTGGCCTTACTTGTCTTGTGCAACTTCAAGAAGACGTCCCAACTCCTGAATTCAATGTTCCGACCAATGAAACCAAGCATACCGAATACCCACTTCACCAATCTGTCCGCCTGTGACTCCACTTTCAATGAGATATACCCCTGGATCTCTTTGTTCTGTAACTCTCCCCAACGCCCCACCATTAACTGAGTAAGTCCTGCCGTGGTTCGATCTACCAAAATGCATCACCTCACATTTATCTGAAGTAAATTCTATCTGCCATTCGTCAGGCCACTGGCCCAATTGATCAAGATCCCGTTGCAGTCCTTGATACCCTTCTTTACAGTCCACTATGCCACCTATCTAGATGTCACCTGCAAACTTACAAACTATGCCTCCTAAATTCTCATCCAAATCACTAATATAAATGACAAAAACGGTGGACCCAACACCGATCCCTGAGACAAACCGCTGGTCACAGGCCTCCGGGTTTGGAAAACAACCCTCGACAACCACCCTTTGTGTTCACCCTCCAGTCTTCAGGCGCCTCACTATGGCTGGCCATGATTCAAATATCTTTGCAAGGAGAAAGTCAATTTCCTCTTTCGCCCCCCACAACGTCCTGTTATACACTTCATCAGGTCCCTGGGATGTATCTAGCTTGATGCACTTTAAGACATCCAGCACCTCCTTCTCTGTTGCACGCCTCAAGACATCACTATTTATTTCCCTAAGTTCCCGAACATTTTTTGCCTTTTACAACACTAAATACCGATAAGAAATATTCATTTATCATTTCACCCTTCTCTTGTGGATCCGCACATAAATTACCTTGTTGATTGTTAATAGGTCCTACTCTCCCCTAGTTACTCTTTTACCCTTCATACATTTGTAGAAACTCTTTTGATTCTGCTTTGCCTTATCTGCCAAAGCATTCTCGTGTCCTCTTTTTGCTCTCCTGAATCCTCTTATCTCTGCTTCTACACCCTCTATATTCTTCAAGGATCCATTTGATCCCAGCTGCCGGTGTATGACATATCTCATTCTTCTTCTTGACCAGGGCCTCAATATCGCCAGTTATCCAGCATTCCCTCGTTCTACGTGCCTTGCCCTTCACGCTAAGAGGAATGTGCTTATCCTGATACCTGGTTAACAGACTGTTGAAAGCCTCCCACTTACCAGACGCCTCTTTGCCTGCCAGCTAATTCCCCACTTAACTTTTGAAAGTTCCTGTCTGATAACATTAATATTGGCCTTGCCCCAATTTAGAATTTTAACTTTTGGGCCAGACCTATTGTTCTCCATAGCTATCTTAAAACTAATGGAATTATGGTCACTCGTCTCAAAGTGACCCCTAACTCTCCTTGTGTCACCTGCTCTTCCTTTTTTCCCAAGAGACGGTCAAGTTTCTCCCCCTCTCTAGTCGGAACATTCACATACTGAATGAGAAGTTCCTCCTGAATAAACTCGAAATGAAGGCAACATCGCCAAATTTGCAGATGACTCAAAAATAGGCGGGACAGTAAGTTGCAAGGAGGAAATAAGAAACTTACTAATGAAAAAAGTAGGTTAGGAGAGTGGGCGAAAATGTGGCAGCTGGAGTTTAAGGTGAATAAGTGTGAAATCATGCATTTTGGTCAGAAAAATGGGAAGACGACTTACTATCTAAATGGAGAGAGACTTTGGGATACTCCGGTGCAGAGGGATCTGGGTGTTTTCCTTCATGAGTCACAGGAATCTGCCATGCAGACAGCAGACAAATAAAGCGAGAGGAATGTTGGCAATTGTAGCTAAAGGCATAGAATATAAAGACAAGGAAGTATTGCTGCAAATACACAAGGTATTGGTGAGGCTGCGCCTGAAGTATTGTACGCAGTTTTATTCCGCTTATTTGAGGAAAGATGTCGTGGCATTGGAGGCAGTCCAGAGGAGGTTCACAAGATTGATTCCAGAGATGAAGTGATTGTCGCATGCAGAGAGATTGAACAGTTTAGGCCTATACTCTCTGGAATTGAGAAGAATGAGCGGAGATCAAATTGAGGTGTACAAGTTGATAAAAGGCATGGATAAGGTAGACGTGGAACGAATGCATCGGCTGTTGGGGCATTCTAAGACGAGATGTCATGGACTTAGGATGAGGGGTAGCAAATTTAAACTGAGTTGAGGAGGAACTACTTCTCCCAAAGGGTTTTGAATCTGTCGAATTCGCTAACCCAAAGTGCAGTGGATGCTGGGACAGTGAGTAAATTTAAGGAGGAATGAGACAGATTTTTAATTGGTTGAAGGGTTCTGGGATGAGGACCATATCCTCCATGATTGAATGGCGGAGCGGATTCGACGGGCCGAATGACCTAATTCTGCTCCGATATCTTGTGACCTCTTATGGCAGGGAGCAGACGGTGATGGTTGTGACAGATTTTCAGAGTGGAAGAGTATGTCTCCTGAGGGCCCCAAGGGATCAGTGTTTTTGCATCTGCAGTTTGCATGAGTGATTTCGATTTGAATGTTCGAGGCTTGAGCAATAAATTGGCATTTGATACAAACATTTGCGAGGTGGTAGATAAGGCGGAGGTAATCTTGGTTCACAGAAGGATATAGATGACCTGGTCAGATAGGCTGGGCTATTGCAAATGGAATTCGATCCGGCTCAATGTGAGGCGATGTGCTCGGGCAGGACAAACAAGGCAAGGGAATACATGATAAACGCAGGACCCTGGGAATCTCAGAGGGGCATTTGTGAGCATGTCCAGCGGTCCCTGAATGTCGCACGACAGGTGGATAAAACGGGTAATTGAATGAAAGAGGTCAAACTATTTGTGTGTCCTCATTTGGAGCTGTTGGCCATGTTCCTGGGTCTATGTTGTAATGGTGAGCACTCTGGACTCTGAATCCAGTGATCCGAGCTCAAATCTCGATGGAACCTTGCCTTCCTTTCCCAAAGCCGATAATGATTTTGCTGAAGGGACTTTTATTTAAAATTCTCAGAAAGTCGAAATCTAAACACTGAGGTAATTTCGGCATATTCCACCGCAATCACTTTGCAGATGATGCAACGAATGACGCCCCTGTCGTCATTGCATCAGGCCCAGAGGACGTTTGCTCGAGAATAAAAAGCGCTGAGAGGCAGAGAAGCCACAGCGGACAGGGGTCCACCTAGGGTTGCCATTCAGTCACCCACCTGTCCCAATTTAAACAATTGTTCGGACGCCGAATGTCCAGAGTGTGAACCGTTACACCATGGAACCGATAGCACTCTGATATAAGACACTCTGATCTCCCAAAACGCACCTATGCACAGGCACACACACACACACACACACATACAGAGAAACTCACAAACTTGATCAATAATTGCCGGACTCCAGCCAAATGGTTGTGGTTGTGTGACACCAACTGCCCCTTTCTTTCAACAGAGGAATTAAAGGGTAGCGAAAAGATGAAAAAAAACACTGATGGTGCAGGCATCTGTCGCCAGAGGCTCAGCAATGTGCATTGTAATAGCAGCTGAACAGGCTGACAAAATTGTCGTTGGCATTCCTGCTTTGTGAGAAATTTAAACGAAATGTCCATCAACAAATGGGGCGGTACGGTATCACAGTGGTTAGCAATGCTGCTTCACAGCTCCAGAGACCTGGGTTCGATTCCCGGCTTGGGTCACTGTCTGTGTGGAGTTTGCACATTCTCCTCGTGCCTGCGTGGATTTCCTACGGGTGGTCTGGTTTCCTCCCACATTCCAAAGATGTGCGGGTTAGGTTGATTGGCAATGCTAAACTTGCTCTTAGTGTCGTGCGATGCGTAGATTAGAGGGATTAGTGGGTAAATATGTAGGGTTATGGGGGTAGAGCCTGGGTGGGATTGTGGTCGGTGCAGACTCGATAGGCCAAGTGGCCTCTTTCTGTGCTTGTAGGGTTTCTAAGATTCAAATCAACCCTCAGCAACGTCAAAGAAAAGCAAGGATCAGTCTGGTTCAGAGTGCTCACCATTGGACCAGAGAACCTCCAACATTGGAGCCGGCTACAAATGGCCGCTTAAAGGATTTGACCTTCCTGCTGTTGCTGCCACATTGAATGAAAGGGGTCACGTGCTTTGAGTGACCACTTGCAGCTGGCTTCTGGGTTCTGTGTTGTAATGGCCAGAACTCTGGACTCTGAATCCAGCGATCCAAGTTTAGATCTTGGTGGGATCTTGCTTTTCTTTGCAGAAGCCGCTGATTGTTTTTACTCAAGGGCATTTTAATCAAAATCCTCAGAACGTGGTACACTGAGAAAAATTCACCAAATTCCACCATAATCACATTGCAGACGCTGCAGCGAATGACTCTCCTGGCGTCATTGCATCAGCCCCAGAAGACGATTGCTCAGAATACCAAGAGCTCAGTGGCAGAAACATAGATAGCCTTAGAGTACAGAAGGAAGCCATTCGGCCCACCAAGTCTGCACCAACAACAATCCCACACAGGCCCTATCCCCGTAACTCCACATATGTGCCCTGTTTGCTCCCTGCCACTGCGGGCAATGCAACACGGTCAATCAACCTAACCCGCACACCTTTGCATTGTGCGCTGGGAGCTCGGTTTCTCTCCACACACGCAGACACGGGGGGAATGTGCAAACTCCACACAGACAGTGACCCGTATTGAATTCTGCACCAATGCGCTGTGAGCCAGCAATGCTACCTAATGTGCCACAGTGTCAGAAAAGACACAGAGGGCAGGGAGTCTCCCTACCGATGTCACCCACTGAGTTATCGTTCACAATTTAAACAAATATTAGGGCGATGAGAGTCGTGGTTCCTGTGGATTGAAGAAAACCATCGGTTAGGTTTTTGGAGTCGGACAGAGAGAGGACATGTCCCCTTTTCTTTGTTTTTTGCCATTTTGCTTTCAGCCCACGTCCAATCCTTGATGCCCCTTGTGATCCCTTGCCCTTATATTTTGGCTTATTGTATTCTTGTCTCCTGGACCTTTTCCTTTTTTAAAAATGAATATGATTACTCTTGTTAGTTGTGAATGGCGACGCCGACAAAGTGTTTAAAATAATGCAGTCAAATGCAATTAAAATCTCGTGTGAGTGGAATTAAGATGGGGTTGTGGGGGGGGAGAGGAGGAAGACAGAGTGATGGTCGAGTTCTGCCGTATTTTAGGTGGTTGGGGGGAGGTAGTTGTTGAGGTTGTGTGCGTTGGGGGAGGGGACGGTGAGTTTGGGGTTTCTGTGTTTCTGTGGGTTTGGCGTAAATCTTAAGGTAATGTGTGCGCTGGAGAGTTTTTTGTGGCTTTCCTGGCTGGGGAGGTTTTGTGTCTGTTGCGGAGTGAGACTCTGCTTTTTTGTTTTCTGGGCAGACGGACGGGGGAGGGGGGGGAGGGGGGGTGGTTTGGTGGTAGCAGCTGGGCTTCTGAGGGCAGCTCAGGAGGTTGTGGGGGGAATTCTTGGGGCTTTCCTGATCTGAAAATTGGTGGTTATGTTGTGGTTTGAAGGGTGGTTTGTTGTCTTCCCATGCCTTGACACTTTCGCCTCCCGTGTGTGTCTCCAAGGGTGGACGGGGTGAGGGGGCTCCCGGACCACTTGGGATGGAGTGACCTTTTATTTCTGAGTGTTTTATGTTGTGGTGGGCAGGATGGTGTTGTGTGGATTCGGGTGGTATGTGTCGGATTGGTGTGGAGGCATTGGTTGGCGGAGCGAGGGAATCTCGGGGCATCCTCGTTTATTTGGGTGGTTTATGGGTTTGTCATGAGGCAAGAACGTTTGGCAGTCCAAAAATTACTTCTGTGACCATTTATTTATTTCTTAATTAGTGTCCCAATAGGCTTACATTAACGATGCAATTAAGTTACTGTGAACGGGTACACTGAGGGAGAATTTATCACGGACAATCCACATAACATACACATCTTTGGAGGGTGGGAGGAAACCGGAGCACCTGGAGGAAACTCACGCAGACACGGGGAGAACGTGCAAACTCTGCATAATGGTCCAAGTCAAGCCGGGTCTCTGACGCCGTGAGACAGCACTGCTTACCACTGTACCACCGTCCGGGCCCATAAATTAATGATTTCACATGTATGTTATTATTTTAAAGTCTCAGAGGGATGTTTTTTACACAGAGGGTGGTGGGGGCCTGGAATGCGCTGCCAAGTAGGGTGGTGGAGGCAGGCACGCTGACATCGTTCAAGACTTACCTGGATAGTCACATGAGCAGCCTGGGAATGGAGGGATACAAACGATTGGTCCAGTTGGACCAGGGAGCGGCGCAGGCTTGGAGGGCCGAGGGGCCTGTTTCCTGTGCTGTACTGTTCTTTGTACTTTGTTGTTTGTTCTTTGATCCAGTGGGTTAGTTGTTGCCCTTCTTAGGAGACTTTCATTTGTCAGTTATTGTGTGTTACTCTGTGACCAGGGTTCGTTCCATTGTTCAAGGTGATTCAAAGAATATAGACATTCGCATGTTTAAGGGAGAGCCCGTTTGTTAGTTGGGACAAGCTATCCTGTGTCCAGGTTTGTCCTATTGATTCGGGTGATTGAATAATTAATGATTGATATTTTTCCGAGATCTGCCCGTGGATTGTACAGAGTCGCCATGTGGCCATTGTGTCCTGCATTTTATATCTTACTGGAAAGAAATACAGATTTATATTTTGTTTTAGTGGTTGACACTTCGCCGAGTCGATTATTTCTACCGTTCTTTTAGGTCCCTATATGTTTTAGATTAGCCCCATTGATTAAGGTGAACGTATGTCAATCCGCGGACCGTGTCCAGGGCACGATCCGAGAGTCTTTATTTTTGTGTGGATGTGGAAAATTCACTCACCCGAGGGCTGTAGGGTGTCAAGACCAGATCCAGCTGAGGTACATTTAGCTCCCATTCGTCCCACTTCCAAGGCTGGCTGTGGATGGTGTCTGGCCATTCTTACCTTTCCTCCCCAGTAGAGACCCAACTGGGGTTTAATCTTCCTTATTTAGCTTGCATCCCGACCGGTTTCGCTGCTTCCTTACGCTTCATCAAGGGAAGAGAGAGTTGTTCTCACTGTCCTTCGTGTGCTTTTCGTGGCCTTTTCGGATAGTGTGTCGTCCAGCAATTTTGGGGCGAGTGAGTGTTCTGTGTTCAGCTCGTGTTCCGTGCTACCTCTGCGGGTAATGGAAGTTTCCCCTCTCTACCTGTCCTGCATATGGGCTTAAATAGCGCCAATTCTTGTCCTGGAGTGACAGGAAGCTGTTGAAACGCATTGGTTCTCTGTGGGTTTTGAATTCACCCCCTCCCAATCATTGACTGACAGGGAAACGGTGCGCTGTGTTCTCAGTTTTGTGTTCCCTCAATCTATGGTTCTGTGGTTAGGGCGGGTTGAGGATGGTTTTTTTTGCTTGGATGGGCGGGTGTTTGTTTTTTTGGTTCTGCTTTCGAATCTCTGTTGTCCCCTTATGCCCTGTGTGGTAACCTCTTTTAATATTTTGGTTCCTGGTTCAGTCCTTGCGTTGCATTCCTGGTATTTGTGGGGGAGGGATATTCCTTTTTTCCCCTGTGATATTTTGTGCCAGTGGTGGGCTCTTGGTCTCTTTTTGGAGGCTTTGGCAGTGTCTGACAGTCAATAAGTCTTCAAGTGTGGCTGCGTCTCGTCCTTGTATATGGTCTGGTCAGGAGCGTGGAGGGTAAGGGAGAGAAGCTTCTTCCTGGTTTTTCTTATTGATTCGTGAAGGGGAAAGTGGGAGGGTCGAGGTGAACCAAGCAGATGGTTGGTGGGACATTTTTTGTAATGGTGTTGGGCTTGGGTAGTGGGGTTTTATTTGTGGGGCAGGGAGTCTTTTTGATGGTTTTGGGTACGTGTAGTGTTGTGGGGGGGGGGCGTGGGGTGGGTGCTTCGTATCATCTGGGTGGTGTTGTGTTCTGGGGGATGCAATGAATCTTTTTGTCTGTAGCTTAGGGAGAGATTATTCTCTGTCGACGAGACTATTTGTTTTTTAAGTGGTGGAATATTTTCTTTGTTTCATTTTGGATTCTTTCCTTTCCCCTTTTTAAAGTCCGTATTCTTGTTTTTTTTTATTGGCTTTATGTCACCGAGGGTTAGGGTTAATGTTAGGTTTCGGGTTAGTTAGTTATTTCGGGTTGGGGTTAGTTTTAGTGTCAAGGTTAGAGTTAGGGTTCGGGTTACAATGTGCAAACTCCACACAGACAGTGACCGGAGGCCGGAATTGGACCCGGGTCCCTGGCGCTGTGAGGCAACAGGGCTAACCATTGTGTCACCTTGCCGTTGTTGCAATAATCTCTTTGTTCTTTTAAATTTAATTAATGCGAAAGATCAAGCAACCTAATTATCTCCCTGGAGCATGACATCACGTATAAATGTGACAATTTTTCAATGTAGTGCAGACCGCGATCAGCGCTTCTGGAAGAAATGCATGGAATACCAGAAGGTCTGGTGTTTGCCATTTATTATCCAGTCATAGCAGCTATCGGAGTTTCAGGTAAAATATCTCAGTTATTTAGTTGCTGCCGAAAAATATTGTTTGGTTGCATTAATTCCTCCACTTTATTACCACCTTATCTCAACAGCACCAAGTTCCTCCTTTCATTGAAAGGGATATAGGTTTCCCCGTCAAAGTTCTGTTTTCTGCCCTTTAACGTATTCCTCGAAAATGTCCCGTTTCTACTTCAGTAGACAATTCCTTATTTGGCATTATAATTTAGCTATTCCCTGACATAATTTTTCGATGTTCATTCCATAAATTCTACAAATTTAACGGTATAATTTTACGTCTTTCCCACCGTAGTTCCTTCACATTAAATACATGGTTTCACCGTGTTAACCTTATACAACCGTGCTGTGACAGGTACCATTTCATCAGTTGGTAATATAACCTGTCCCATTCACCAGTAACATCTGACAGGCGAGGTTTTATTGTGTTACTCATTCTGATTTACATTTCCGTTCTGTTATAATGGTTAAACACAATTCAATGTTGTTATTTATGTTTTGTTATTTATGTTTGTTGTTTATAAAGTTATTATGATTGTTGTGTTGGCGTTGACAGTATTCCTCTGGGCGAATTCTCAAACTGAGCAGCAGAGGTACACTGTGGTTGGCACTGCTGCCTCATAGCACAATAAACAGGGGGTCAATTCCAGAGATGTGTTGTCTGAGTGGAGTTTGCATATTCTTCGCATGTGTGCGTGAGGGTTTTCTCCAGGTGCCCAGAATACAAAACTGCGCAAGTTATGTAGATTTGCCGCGTAAAGAAGCACCTTAATGCCCATGGACGTGTATGTTAGTTGGATTAGCAATGGTAAATGCGCGGGATTACAGGGACAGGGCGGACAGAAGGGCATGGATGGGATGTTCTGGCCGAACGTCAGGGATGGATATGTAGAAGGCTGAAATAATGCAAACAGTTATCCTTTGATGAATGATTGTTATTAATCCCGAACTCACAACAATTTGTGCCTGCTCCCAGTGCCAAACACTCATTGGCTCCGCCCGGGAATCCTATTTCACATTTGCTGCTCCTGATTGCTTGATTCCTTTCTGTCCCAGAACCCAGTATCGTTTCAAATTGTTCTGTTCTCTGCAAAGAGTCAAGCAAAATAACTCGTCAAATCTTTCGTTTCATATTTCACCGGATATTTCAGATGATTATCAGGGATACAATTCAGTCTTGGCGCTGCTTCCTAAATCTGCAAGTTCCGACAACTGCTAACAATTGTCCTTTTATTTGCCTTTGTTTGAGGATTTATTCGAGAAAATTCACTGCAAACGTTTCCAAAAGTAAATAATTTTGCTGTCATTCATGGAGCCATATTTAATACCCATTGAAGTATAATCCGTGACCATATTAACATCCGCACTTATTATTGGGTATTTTCCAATTTATCTTCTCCAATATGTTTTAATTAGTTGTTTACATGTCATTGTATTGTGCATTTAATTATTCAGTTTTGGTTTTGATATGCTTTCCATTTCGCATTATTCCTCTCTCAGTTCTCATTAAAAATGCAATCACTTTCGTTAACATTCCTTATTATTAATAAAGATATTGTTATTAAGCAGAAACAAGTGTCCCTGAGATCAGGTATAAATGTTGCACCTATCACACAGAATTCAACATCATGGATTGTTTTGTTGCGATGAATGTTCCACTTCCCATGCTTCGTCATGCACAAATTCTCACAATCTCTTTCCCTCTATTACAGCTAACACAGCAGTGATTATGGTCCTCGCAAGAAAAAGTTGTGGTCTCTCCAGATGTATCACGTATTACCTTGTGTCCATAGCGGTGGTGGATCTCCTGCACATAATATCTGCTGTAATATTAAACCGGATTGCGGGAATCTTTTTTCCATTGAGCTTCTTGTCTGTCACACCAGTTTGCAGCGTCCGTACAGTCCTACATTCTACCGCCATGGACAACTCTGTCTGGTTAACCGTCGCTTTCACGTTTGATAGATTTGTGGCTATTTGTTGCCAGAAGCTCAAAGTTAAATATTGGAATGAAAATGTGGCCACGTGGGTCATTGGAATCGTGTCCACACTCGCCTGTGTAAAAAATGTCTTTGTGTACTTTGTTTATGAACCCCTGTACATAATTGACGATGTACCCTGGTTCTGCAATGTAAAGTTAATATTTTACACATCCCCTTTCTGGGCTGCTTATGACTTGATGCGTTGTATTGTAACTCCTATCCTTCCATTCATTTTGATTTTGCTGCTGAATGCTCTTACTGTAAGACACATTCTAGCGGCCAATAGAGCCCGCAGGAGACTCCGGGCCCAGAACAATGGAAAGAATCAGAGTGACCCAGAGGTGGAGAAGCGGAAAAAGCCCATTGTTTTACTCTTCACCATTTCAGGAAATTTCATCCTGTTATACTTGTTATTTTTTATAACTATCATCTATGTCCGAATTGCGAAAGTTACTTATTTCTCAGGTTCTGGTTTCAGTAATACATTTAATCTTGAGGAAACTGGATATATGCTTCTGTTTTTGTGTTCCTGCATCAACCCATTGATTTATGCTGGGACCCAGAGTAAAATCAGAGCCGAGTTAAAGAATTTGGTGAAATATCCACTCAAACAATTTGTTAATTTTTTTAAATTTTGCGCATAGGCTGAACTAAGGTGAATGTTACTTATTCTCAGTCAGTGAAATGTTCCTTTCCGTCCGTCCATTCCTCCGTCCGTCCTTCTCCCTCTCCCCATCCATCCATCCGTCCGTCCGTTGGCCCGTCCATCCGCCCATCCATTCATCCGTCCATCCATCCGCCCATCCATCCGTCCGTCCGTCCATCCGTCCGTCCATCCGTCCGTCTGCCCATCCATCCATCCGCCCATCCGTCCGTCCGTCCATCCGTCCATCCATCCGTCCGTCCATCCATCCATCCATCCATCCATCCATCCGTCCGTCCGTCCGTCCGTCCGTCCGTCCGTCCGTCCTTCCGTCCGTCCGTCCGTCCGTCCGTCCGTCCATCCATCCATCTCTCTTACCATCTATCTATTCATCTCTCTCTCTCTCTTCTCTCTCTCTCTCTCCCTACCTCGCTATCTATCTATTTGTCTGTCACATTTCACCATCATCGAGTGAGAGTGTGCAACCTTTTAAGAGGAGAGTTGCCTTTGAAAGCAACGCAGTGCTTTGGATAGTGGTGCAGCGTGCTTCTGGGTGTGGAACATTTCTGGTGAATTAAGACTGCAAAGTACGAACGATTGAGATGTTGTTGCAAGGTAAAATCTGTCTGGTAATAGGTCAGATTTTACCATTTACACTGCCACTGAATTACGAAACTTTTCCCTCACTCCGAATTGTAAAGTATTTGGAAATATTTCTTTCCTGTTTCGAACCATCGGAAGCGAAAATGATAATTGTACTGCAACGTTCGTTGTTTGAAAATGTTCCACAGGTCAGTTTCGTGACAAATGTGCGAAAAATTCTGAAAGCCCAATCACTCTGAAATTGATAACATTTGGAAATGTTTTTTGTAAAAATAATTTACTACTGATGCTGGAACCTGAAACACAAACAGATAATAATGGAAAATCTCAGCAGGTCTGCCAGCACTTGTGATGAGAGAATCGAGCCATTGTGTCGAATCAAGAAGTCTGACGAAGGGTCATCCAGACTTGAAATGTTGGTTCCACTCTCTCCCCACAGATGCTATCATACTGGCTGAGTTTTTCCAGAAATTTCTGTTTTTCTGGTAAATATTCCTGCCCCAGATCCAACAGGAACCCTTTTGCGTGTAAAGCGACCGTGATACCCACTACACTACGGCAAAGCTGCGATGCCCTGATATTCGGAAACTGACGCCACAAACACGTCAATTGCCCACAGCAACTGTGATTTACATTGTGTCTGCTGGTATCTCAAATTAATCAGGTAACGGGGAAGTGGTGGAAAGGATATTGAAAGAAGGAACATTGAATTAAAATTGTATCGAAATTAAAGACCAGTACACCATTTCTATGTTACTGACTCTGAAATACAAATGGATGCCATCATTTAAATACTTCATTAAGGAATGGAACTAATTTGGAATTACCCTGTATTATTGCAGTGCTGTTAATAAAGTCAGTAATAGACTGTCTATTGCTGGGAGTTTGATTATCTGCTGTCTGAAACCAAAATATTCAATATTTCGAGTGAAAAAGATGAACAAGGAAAGACATCAGTGCCGAATATTCCAGCTGGATATTCACAGGAGAAAGTATGTTTTCTAACGCTACCAGTAGAAAGAACAGAGAAACATCCATCTGGAAGAAACCCTCCAATCATTTGTAAATATATTTCAAATGTTCACAGGTTCCAACAGTCAGTTTCCATCACATTGAAGTCAATGGAAGGTGGGAGAAAGAGTCATAGAGTCATAGAATCATAGAGGTTTACAACATGGAAACAGGCCCTTGGGCCCAACTTGTCCACGCCGCCATTTTTTTAAAACCCTAAGCTAATCCAAATTGCCGGCATTTGGCCCATATCCCTCTATACCCATCTTATTTTCAACATTTTCAACAAAATATTTTCAACCAAAACAGAATGGTTCAAAGTTCCAGAGTGAAATGTAACTTGATGTTACTTACATTAGTAGATTCAGGAAAGTCACACAAACATTTTCAGTCTGGAAACTTAAACCATTTCACTCTCAGGAACAGACCAATTTTACACCAACCTCTGATTTTACAGCACGTTTGCAGTATTCAACATTGCTCTCCTGACTCCGAACACAGTTGTAAAGGAGCTTCTCTTCCGTGTCTCGGAGCTCTGAACCATGGAAGAGAGCGGCTCGCACACATTCCTTACACACCTCAGGATTAACCTCCAAGTTCAGTCCTGGGCGTGAGTAACTGCAGCAATGTAAGAAGTCACACAACACCAGGTTAAGAACCAACAGGTTTATTTGGAATCACGGGCTTTCGGGGCGCTGCTCCTTCATCAGGTGCGTGAAGGTTAGTTCGCAAGCACAGTATATATAATCAAAGACACAACTGCAAGATAGTTACAGATTGGTATGTGAAGAGTGATTTAATATGAGTCTTTACAGGTAAATATAAAGTAAATAATCAAGTTTTTATAGGTGCGAAGTGTGAGTGGAGCGAGGGACAATTACAATTTAAAGGGGTGTGAATTGTCTCAAACCAGGTCAGTTCGTAGGATTTTGCAAACCCAGGCAGTATGATGAGGGTTACAAGTAGTGCGACATTCACCCAAGATCCCGGTTAAGGCCGTCCTCATGCATGTTGAACTTGGCTCTCAGTTTCTGCTCGGCGATTCTGCGTTGCCATATGTCTTGAAGGCCGCGTTGGAGAACGCTTACCCGAAAACTGGAGGCTGAATGTCCTGGACCGCTGAAGAGCTCCCCAACTGGAAGGGAACACTCCCGCCTGGCGATTGTTGTGCAGTGTCCGTTCAACCGTTCCCGTCATGTCTGCAATGTCCTCCGCTCATTTGTGAACACGCTGGTGTGCCAGGAAGCGGCTGGAATCCCTTCCCAAACTCAGAGAAGGTGAACGGCCTCTGCTTGGTGTGACGTTGTTGGTGTGTGAGCAGATCCGATGACTGAATTAATCCTTTCCCACTTTCCGGGTATATGAACCGTCTCACTCCAGTCTGAAGCTGTTTTTGTATTCACATATACTTCTTGTTTTAAAGCTCTTTTCACAATCAGAACATTTAAAAGGACTCTGATCACTCTGATCAAGTTTATGCTTAGTGGGCTGGGATGACTAAGCGAATCCTTTCCCACAAACAGAGCAGGTGGCTGCATTCTCCTCTGTGTGAACTCATTCATGTGCCAGCGGGTCAGATGAGTAAGCAAATTCCTTCGCACATTTAAAACATCAGAACAGCTTCTCCCCAGTATGAACTTGCTGGTGTGTTGACAGAAGGGACAACTGATTAAATCCATCTCCACCCTTCGCGACGGTGAATGACCTCTCCCCAGTTTGACTGCGTTGATAATTTCCCAGTTCAAGGAATAAAGAGTATAAATAGGGAAAATATTTTAAGTTAATATGTTTTCCTTGAAGTTTTATTACAATGCTGTTTTAAGAGGATTTCAACAAGTTTATCAGTTCATTTGTTTTACTAGTATATGAAAAATAGTAAACCGCTCTCAGACCTCACTGATTTCCATCCAAAGTGGAACCACAGGAAGGGGAGGCTCCACAAACATCCCCACTCTCAATGATGGGCTCCAGCACATCACGGCCGTGTTTTGTGCTTACTGACCCGGATGTGTTATCAATGCCTTCCCTGGTTCCCAAGGCTTGGAAAGACATTTTGGAAGGTATGAGTTCAAGAGAATAGCTGAAGGTCCAAGAAATGAAATGATCTAGACAGTTAGAAAGGAGAAAATAATAAAGATGAAGCATTGAGTGACAGTCAGTGACAGGTTAGCAATTCATCTGCTCCTATCCTGGAGAAATGACTCTCTGCCTGAAACAATATTAGTTCATTTGACACATATCGGAATATTCAAAAGCAGCAAGTTATGGAGATTATTAACGTCAGCATGAAGAAACTCCAGCTCTCAGATTGAACATTTTTCAGGTTTTGATGTGATTAATCTGGAATTAAAAGTGTAATGATGACCATGAAACCATTATCGACTGTTGCAAAACCCCATCCGGTTCACTAATGTCATGGGGGAAGGAGATCTGCCGTCCTTAGCTGGTTTGGCCGACATGTGACTCCAGAGCCAGAGTAATGTGGTTGATCCTTAAATGTCCTCTCAAATGGAGGGCAATTAAGGCTCCTCCGTCTGACGTCATGGATTGGTGAGCGAAGGCACTCTGAGCTGATTGGATGAAATGGAGGGTAATGAATTTGTGAGCTGATTGGGTGTCTCCCGCTGGCTCTGTCAGAAACGAGCCAATCGCTTGAGGCCGGATATTTCTCAACATTTTCTGAACCCTGAAATAAATATGGAGCTTGAACTCACTGAGTTCAGATCCAGCATCATCTCTATGAAGACATTGTGTGTTAGTCTTTACCAGTTCCTCACAGCTTCAACTCTTTTAACTGTTCCCAAGTTGCACATTCTGCCGCTTGCTCGCGATACTGACATAGAAATCTTTCCATTGAACTGTTTTTCCATCTATTTGTAATATATTCAATTACCTAAATCCCGTTGTTTCTGACAAAGTGATAAGAAAAATTAAATTTCGTATTTCTATTCTTTTTTGCAGGTGTGAGTGCTGCAGGTTTTGTCTCCCAGGGTCCGGTTACAGCGATAAGGTTTGAAGGAGAATCGGTGTGTATTGATTTCAGCTATTCGACCACAGCGGCTGCATATTCTTTTCAGTTTTACCACCAGGACCTGGATATAGTCCCCACATTCTTGATCTACATCCCCAGTTACGAAGATGTTGTCAGAGCAGAGGGCGTGGGGGCTCGATTTGCTGCATCTTTGAACACTTCGAAAAATCAGGGAAATTTCACCACGTGAGCTGCAGCTGTCTGACAGCGCGGTTTATTACAGCGGACTGAGAGACACAGTGACCAGAACCAGAGGAAGCCTCGTGCAAAGTAACTACCGCAGTGTGACAAAGGGAATAGCTGGGCAGAAGGGGAAAACCTGGAATTTCCAAACCTACCTGTAGATTGCTCTGATTTAAAATGAACCCAAATTATTAGCAAGTCGAGAGCAACAGGTACTGCACTGGGAAACGTTTCCTCTGTCCCACTTTTGTCGAATACATGAACATAACGTGAAGATGAGTTTGAAATAATCATTGTTTTTAAAATTAAAGATATTGTTATAAAAGAGCTGTGGAAAATATCTGATATTTGACATGTCGCAAGGAGAAATACGACACAAGAATTGAAGCTAAGCAAATGGAAAGACAGTGAGTGAATCAAAAGCAGAGACCGTGGTAGATATAGGTACATAGATAGGGTGAGACGGATTGAGATTCGGGGAGGTAAAGAGGAAGCGGAATGATAGAAATGAGCGAGAAACAGAGATAAATAGTGGGACTGACACGGAGTGAAAAAAAGGCGGAGGCAGGAAGGGAATTAGATGAAGAAACGGTGAAGAAACGAAGAGAGACAAGAAGGCTGTGAACACTAGAAACAGAGAGCTATACAGTGAGATAAACGAGGGGGCGCATTGAGAAACGCAATGTCCAGAATTGAATCAGGAATTCCAGATGGAGAAATAAAATAACATAATATAGAAACATAGAAACATAGAAAAACTACAGCACAATACAGGAAAGTTCTGTCGAACATGTCCCCACCTTAGCGATTACTAGGCTTACCTATAACCCTCTATCTTACTAAGTTCCATGTACTTATCTAAAAGTCTCTTAAAAGATCCTATTGAATCCGCCTCCACCACCGTTGCTGGCAGCCCATTCCACGCACCCACCACCCTCTGAGTGAAAAACTTACCCCTGACATCTCCTCTGTACCTACTCCCCAGCACTTTTAACCTGTGTCCCCGAGTGGTAACCATTTCAGCCCTGGGAAAAAGCCTCTGACTATCCACTCGATCAATACCTCTCAACAGGTCACCCCTCATCCTTCGTCTCTCCAAGGAGAAAAGGTCGAGCTCACTCAACCTATCCTCATAAGGCATGCTCCCCAACCCAGGCAACATCCTTGTAAATCTCCTCTGCACCCTTTCTATGGCTTTCACATCCTTCCTGTAATGAGGCGACCTGAACTGAGCACAGTGCTCCAAGTGTGGTCTGACCAGGGTCTTATATAGCTGCAAATAATTATATAGTCTTATATAACATAACACGTGTTAAGGAAAGGGTGATTTCGGAGAGCCGCTTGTCCCTCTGGAATACTAGACTAGCTGCAGAACCACAACGTTATTGTTCCCGTACCCGCTGCAGTAAACAAACAAACATGGTGAGACACCTCCATCTGGTGGCTATGTAAGGCTAATTCCTGGAAAACCACCGAATTCTCAAGTTCCTGAAATATGTTGTTCCAAGATTCTGCCGCATTATTCTTGCAAAGATTGTTATTGTTGCAATGCAATGAACGTATACATGAGAGCTAATTCCACTTTTATTTTAAAGACTGCCGATTTATTCTATTGCCTCAGCCACTCTGGATCATGAAGCTTGCTTTAGCGATATGAATCTGCCAAGATCCCAATGAAATCCAGATTTTAAAATACCAACACATACAAATTATGTAAATATACCCCCTGTTCATACATTTGTTCGAGATTTAAATGGTACTGTTTCAATTTTAGTTACTTCGGTTGGCAGCAAACTAGGAAAATAAGGTCGTAATTAATATTAAATAGTAAGCGTAACAAAATTGAAATAATGAAAAGGCATAAGCATCAGGAATAATAAAATCAAAACAATAACATCCGTAATAATCTGGCATAGTAATATTTTAGTATGCTGCAGTATTCGAGAATAATTGGGTTTACACAGATCATTCCACTAGGTGGCTCTCCAAAAACTTTTATTTGACCGAAAGTACGTAAAACTGCAGTTCACCGCTCTCACAGGTGACAGCTGTAAATTACAGGAAATAATGTTGTGATGTGACACTTCACTGTGAACAGTGGCATATTTAGGACAAGCACCCGTCGATGAATTGTCAATGTTATGGCAAAGGAGACTTGGAGAGTGAACTTTGCAAACCATTGCATTTCATGGTGCATGGTCACAGGGTTTACTGAAGGAAAAAATCAGCGCAATGTTTCTAATTAATAGCGTTGATCAGTGAGAAGGACAGCGAAAGAGGGAGAGGGAGGGTATGTCTGTGAGAGAGAGGTGGTGCGGGTTCCCATGCTTGTGATGTAAGATTTTGGTTACGATTGTTCACAAACACAAAGTATCCAGAAAATACAAGGACTTGCAAATCCCTTCATTTCGCTATGAGCGTCGGAGAGACAACTCTTTGTGGCGGTGATCCACAATGACCCGTGTCCTCTGTATAAATAATGTTTCAAACAGCACACACAGCGGCTGCACTGGAAATAAACTTCCATGATTTGTAAAGTGCTTTCAGATGTCCCGAATCCATCAAGGACGCGAGACCAGTAAAAAAAACGTTTATTTCCCTGGAAGAGTAATAGTTGATTCCAAAGGTTAAACATGTTATCCGTCCGCTTCCATCAGGACCCGCAAAGGTTGCTGCTTTAAATTTCCGTTTCTTTATTTTAATCCATGATTGGGTGGATGAACAGTCACTGACTCCCGGGATATCCAGGATTCAGTCTTCAGTCTATTCCGAGATTCTTTCAGGAAACACAATCCCAGAAGGTACTTGGGTAACGCTGATGGAAAGTGACTGAGGCATCGAGAGGTTGCTCCAATCTATCTCTCAGTTATCAGGCTGATCACCTCGATTAACCGTTGCATCAATCCGGCATGTGTAAATATAAACTATATATTAATTTTCAAAATAGTGTAAATGCATCAGAATTAACAATATACGCGCTAATCTACACACAACGCTTGCCAGGCTAGGTTCCGTTGTTATTTTTACCGCCTATGAAGCAGAAGATTTGAGGAGACTCCAGTCGCATGATCCATTCAGATGCGGCCGTGCACTCCGCAGCGGATGGTGAATTGTCAAAGGTACCGAATGAGATGTTAAATCGAGGGCACCGACTGCCTTCTCAGATAGACGTGATAGTGCGCAAGGACACTATTTCGAAGAAGAGCAGTAGAGTTGCTCTAGTCAATAACTACCCAAGAATAAACGTCCTCAAACAGGCTATGCATAATAATGTTGTTTGAAGGACCATGGTGGGGGTCAAATTGGCTTGTGTTTTTTTTCATTCATCGTATCAGTGACATTAAACACATTGTGTGACATCAGGTAAGTCGGCATATAAATATTCTATAATGATTCACTCAACTGCCACATTGGAATGTTGAGTAATGCTCTGACAGTTTTTGTACAGGTTCAGCCCATTTCTGTGTCTCTGTGGGTCTCAGTGTGCAGTAATACACCCCGGAGTCTGCCAGCTCTATCTTAGACACATTCAGCGGAATGGTGCTCTTCATAAAGTCAAACTCTGCAGAGAAACGATCCCCTCGGAATCTTTCTGTATTCCCACTGTATCTACTTTTCTGATACAGAAACTCCATGGACCCGCTGGGATACTGACGATACCAGAATAGATTAGGGTCGTCGCTGGTTGTAGCTGTAAAGTTACAGATCAACTGACGTCCTTCACTCACTGTGAGTGCAGCTGGTGTCTGTGTAACAGAGTCTCATCCACAATATCCTGAAAGTATTCAGAGTAACAACACATTAAACGATGTCAATCAACTACGTTTATCACACAGAATCTGCATTTTGCCCTGTGCAACAGCCGGATAAATAACTTGGTGCAACGAAAGTGAAACATATTTCCAACATCTCAGGGATTATAACTTGATTATATTTGAATCGAATAATAAAATTTCTGGAATGCACATTTGGCGCCATCTATCGGGTTCAGTTCCCCTCTAGCGTTTCCTGCAATTTGAAGGGGAAACTGACAGCTGTCCATAGGTTTTCAAGTCCACTGTTTGTCACAGGGTGTGTGGCGGTAAAGTGGTTAGGGTTAATTTACTGATCCGTGATCAATCCATTGTTATCGATGTGATGATGCCATGTGTGGTAAATATATGAAACACAGCTTTGTGAAACTTGTGAACTGACCGGTTAACAGAGCAGCCGCTGTGAGGAATAAACGCAAAGTAACAGGAGACATGTTTGCAGAGACCTCATAGCACAGTCAACAGCAATGGGCTGAGGCTGAAAGTTTTCACTCAAGAATTGAGAAGCGGGTGAGTAACACCCACTTCTCTTCTCATTGGTTCTTCGCCGCGTGCGTCATCAGTTGACATTGAATCATCTAAAACAAATAAGCTAACGATTCAACCAATAATATCAAACTCCTTGGATCTTCAATTCCTAACCTCGACACGGAGTGGAAGGTGATTTTATTCATCTTAACCTGAGTACTTTCTGTGGAATAATTCCAACGTTGGTCCTTCAGCAGCTCAATCTGTACAGCGGAGTCAGAGAAGGAAAACAATGAATGAAACAGTGAATGTATGGCCACATTCCCCTACAACTCAATTTTCAAGTTTGCTGATGACACCACCGTGGTGGGTCGGATTTCAAATAATGATGAGGCAGGAAAGAGATGGAGAATCTGGTGAACTGGTGCGAGGACAGTAGTCGCTCCCTGAATGTCAGTTAAACGAAAGAGATAGTCATCGACTTCATTAAGCGTAGTGGAGGACATGCCCTATCGACATCAACGGGGATGAAGTGGGAATGGTCGAGAGCTTCAAGGTTTCTCGATGTCCAGATCACCAACAACTCGTCCTGATCCATCCACGCCGGCGCTATATATAAGAATGCCCACCAACACCTCTCAAGAGGCGAAGGGCTAGAACTTAGAACTATAACGTTTTCCTTTCACTGTCTCTAGGTCGAAATGCGGAGCTCTCTCCCGAATAGTTTTGTGTATATACTTACAACACATGGACTGCAGCAGTCCAAGACGGCAGCTCACTATCACTTTTACAAAGGCAATTAGTGATGGGCAATCATAGAGTCATAGAGATTTGCAGCATGGAAAAAAGGCCCTTCGAAACAAATTGTCCATGCCGCCCATTTTTTTAAACCTCTAAGCTAATCCCACTTGCCCGCATTTGGCACATATCCCTCTATACCCATCGTACCCATGTAACTATCTAAATGCTTTTTAAAAGGCAAAATTGTACCCGCCTCTACTACTACCTCTGGCAGCTTGTTCCAGACACCTACCATCCTCTGTGTGAAACAATTGCCCTTCTGAACACTTTTATATCTCTCCCCTCACACCTTAAACCTATGCCCTCTAGTTTAAAAAAAACACCTACCTTTGGGAAAAGATATTGACTATCTAGCTGATCTGTGCCCCTCATTTTATAGACCTCTATAAGATCACCCCTCAGCCTCCTACGCTCCAGAGGAAAAAGTCCCAGTTTATCCAGCCTCTCCTTCTAACTCAATCCATCAAGTCCCGGTAGCATCCTCGTAAATCTTTTCTGCACTTCTTCTAGTTTAATAATATCCTTTCTATAATAGGGTGACCAGAATTGCACACAGTATTCCAAGTGTGGCCTGACCAATGTCTTGTACAACTTCAACAAGACATTCCAACTCCTGTATTCAATGTTGTGACCGATGAAACCATGCGTGCCAAATGTCTTCTTCACCACTCTGTCCACCTGTGACCCCACTTTCAAGGAGCTATGAACATGTACCCCAAGATCTCTCTGTAACTCTCCCCAACGCCCTACCATTAACTGAGTAAGTCCTGCCCTGGTTCAATCTACCTAAATGCATCACCTCGCATTTGTCTAAATTAAACTCCATCTGCCATTCATCAGCCCACTCGCCCAATTGATAAAGATCCCGTTGCAATTGGAGATAACTTTCTTCACTGTCCACTATGCCACCAATCTAAGTGTCATCTGCAAACTTAGTAACCATGCCCCCTATATTCTCATCCAAATCATTAATATAAATGACAATAACAGTGGACCCAGCACTGATCCTTGAGGCACACCGCTGGTCACATGCCTCCAGTTTGAAAAACAACTCTCTACAACCACCCTCTGGTTTCTGTCAATGAGCCAATTTTGTATCCATTTAGATACCTCACCCTAAATCCCGTGAGATTTAACCTTATGCAACAATCTGCCATGCGGTTCCTTGTCAAAGGCCCTGCTAAAGTCCGTGTAGACAACATCAACTGCACTGCCCTCATCTACCTTCTTGGTTACCCCTTCAAAAATACAGCTTTGACAATAACGTTCACTTTTACTAAAGATGAAAAGAACACAACCTCTTACCCATTACGTCAATCAAACCAACAACTGAACCAACCTCCTCATGCCCCCTTCGGCGAATGCGTTTAAATTTCATGAAATTTAATTCAGAATATGTGGGCGACTCGGGGTAACTTGCACCGACGAAAGACAGATAGAGATGAAATAGTAAATTACCGCAAACGACTGTCAGATTGTATGAATCGTTTTTTTTCACACTTGGCACAGTGGTTAGCACTGCTGCCTCACAACTCCAGGGACCTGGGTCACTGTCTGTGTGAAGTTTGCACATTCTCCCTGTGTCTGCGTGGATTTCCTCCGAGTGCTCCTGTTTCCTCCCACAGTCTAAAGATGTGCGGGTTAGGTTGATTGGCCGTGCTAAATTGCCCCTTTGTGAATAGCCTGCACTGCAGGGATTCCATGATTCTATTTCACCGATGCTATAATGTACATTGGCAGCTTCTGTCCTGCCAAGAGGCGAGGGTTTCTTGCCGTGAATTTAACTTTTTATCACTGTATGCCTCAGGGAGCAGAAATAAATTGCAGTGCCTCTCAGTAACAGCCCAGAGATGGGGAAAGTGAATTTTCTTGTCAAGCTGTTAAATTTCCCAAAATAAGTATTTGGCAAAACCTGTCTCATCGCTGAACCTCCCGCGTACTTGATCAGAATAAGCTCTGGCTTTGTTTCAGGAATGTTGCCGGTAGCAGTATAAATCATTGCAGTCGCTCGGTGCAGGCTTATAGATGGAGGTTAAAGTCACCGCTTCTCCTTCTGTCTTAACTCCGGAGAATAGCAGCTGCTGAGAGCGTTTCCATGACTCAGATCTGTCAAAAAAGATGTTCCAATGGTGAAAGGTCAAACATGCGAGAATTTAAAAATCAGATTCGCAACATGTTGGAAGTAAAAGGACAAGTAAAATGTTTTGGATCTGCTAATGTCGTAATTGCCACCATTTTACAAACAAGAATACATTGTTTATTGCGGTTAGGGGGAGAGTGGAGTATTACTCGGGAGGAAATACTCACTGAGATGTTGCAGAGTTAGCAGGAAGGAAAGAGATAGTTCCGAATGTCGCTCCCGTTGTCTGTAACTCTGCAGACAATGAACTCCTCTGTCAAAGCAAGTGCAGGTCCCCAACCACAGAACTGCTCAGCCAACCGCTGGCAGCCAGGCAATAGGTGCATCAATCTCCCCACCACAGAGAGAAGGGCAGGCAGGTCAAATGGAAACTGTGTAAGTTCCTACAACTGGTGCAGTTAACCTCCTGGGGTCTGTGCTTAAGAAATGATTGCGCTGTTCTCACTTCCTATCTCGTGTTGAACTATTTCTATCTGTGAAATAAATCAACCCAAAAGATAGATTCTGGCCGGTGTGACTCGCTACAGAGGGTCATGTGTTTCTCTCAATCAGCTCCCCACCCAAGTGTCTGACTGGTACCTACAAGAATATTAGATACATCATGTAGTAAAAACATTTCCTGCAATTTTACTCCAACGTTAATTGTAGACAGGGACTCGGGGACACGGGTTCGAAGTAAAAAGTGCAATTCTGGGATAATATCGAAAAATGCTTCTCATTCACAGAAAGTGGTAAATGTGCGAAATAAATTGCCGGTTTGAATGGAAGGTGGCTGGAACCCTAGATATTTAAGGAGATGTTTGCAGATATATTCGTACAGGGAGTTACGACATTTCTGTAAGTGGCTGCATGACCTCCCTCAATCCCAGTGATCACATGTACTGGAATGCACCAGGAACGTTATAGTGTCCAAAATGTCAACGCACAATTCTGAAGTTGCTCAGTTGGATGGGCGGCAGTTTTCAAGTTAGAAATAGAGGAACGATTATGCTTATCAGAACTGGGGAAAATGTTACAGATGTAAAAGGTTTTAACATTTGCAGTGGTCGGTAAAGGCGGAAGAGAAGAACAAAGAACAAAGAACAGTACAGCACAGGAAACAGGCCCTTCGGCCCTCCAAGCCTGTGCCGCTCCTTGGTCCAACGAGACCAATCGTTTGTATCCCTCCATTCCCAGGCTGCTCATGTGACTATCCAGGTAAGTCTTAAACGATGTCAGCGTGCCTGCCTCCATCACCCTACTTGGCAGCGCATTTCAGGCCCCCACCACCCTCTGTGTAAAGAACGTCCCTCTGATGTCTGAGTTATACTTCGCCCCTCTCAGCTTGAGCCCGTGACCCCTCGTGATCGTCACCTCCGACCTGGGAAAAAGCTTCCCACTGTTCACCCTATCTATACCCTTCATAATCTTGTATACCTCTATTAGATCTCCCCTCATTCTCCGTCTTTCCAAGGAGAACAACCCCAGTCTACCCAATCTCTCCTCATAGCTAAGACCCTCCATATCAGGCAACATCCTGGTAAACCTTCTCTGCACTCTCTCCAATGCCTCCACGTCCTTCTGGTAGTGCGGCGACCAGAACTGGACGCAGTACTCCAAATGCGGCCTAACCAGCGTTCTATACAGCTGCATCATCAGACTCCAGCTTTTATACTCTATACCCCGTCCTATAAAGGCAAGCATACCATATCCCTTCTTCACCACCTTCTCCACCTGTGTTGCCACCTTCAAGGATTTGTGGACTTGCACACCTAGGTCCCTCTGTGTTTCTATACTCCTGATGACTCTGCCATTTATTGTATAACTCCTCCCTACATTATTTCTTCCAAAATGCATCACTTCGCATTTATCCGGATTAAATTCCATCTGCCACCTCTCCGCCCAATTTTCCAGCCTATCTATATCCTGCTGTATTGCCCGACAATGCTCTTCGCTATCCGCAAGTCCAGCCATCTTCGTGTCATACGCAAACTTGCTGATTACACCAGTTACACCTTCTTCCAAATCATTTGTATATATCACAAATAGCATAGGTCCCAGTACAGAGCCCTGCGGAACACCACTGGTCACAGACCTCCAGCCGGAAAAAGACCCTTCGACCACTACCCTCTGTCTCCTATGGCCAAGCCAGTTCTCCACCCATCTAGCCACTTCTCCTTGTATCCCATGAGCCTTAACCTTCTTGACCAACCTGCCATGTGGGACTTTGTCAAATGCCTTACTGAAATCCATATAGACGACATCCACGGCCCTTCCTTCATCAACCGTTTTTGTCACTTCCTCAAAAAACTCCACCAAATTTGTAAGGCACGACCTCCCTCTTACAAAACCATGCTGTCTGTCACTAATGAGATTGTTCCGTTCTAAATGCACATACATCCTGTCTCTAAGAATCCTCTCCAACAACTTCCCTACCACGGACGTCAAGCTCACCGGCCTATAATTTCCTGGGTTATCCCTGCTACCCTTCTTAAACAACGGGACCACATTCGCTATCCTCCAATCCTCAGGGACCTCACCCGTGTCCAAAGAAGCGACAAAGATTTCCGTCAGAGGCCCAGCAATTTCACCTCTCGTCTCCCTGAGCAGTCGAGGATAGATGCCATCAGGCCCTGGGGCTTTGTCAGTTTTAATGTTCCCTAAAAAACCTAACACTTCCTCTCTTGTAATGGAGATTTTCTCTAACGGGTCAACACCTCCCTCCGAGACACTCCCGGTTAACACGCCCCTCTCCTTCGTGAATACCGATGCAAAGTATTCATTTCGGATCTCCCCTATTCCCTTGGGTTCTAAGCATAATTCCCCTCCTTTGTCCCTGAGAGGTCCGATTTTCTCCCTGACAACTCTTTTGTTCCTAACGTATGAATAGAATGCCTTAGGATTCTCCTTAATCCTGCCTGCCAAGAACATCTCGTGACCTCTTTTTGCCCTTCTAACTCCCCGTTTGAGATCTTTCCTACTCTCTCTGTATTCCTCCAGAGCTCCATCTGTTTTCAGTTGCCTGCACTTAACGTACGCCTCCCTTTTCATTTTAATCAGATCCTCAATTTCCCTGGTTATCCACGGCTCTCGAATCCTACCTTTCCTATCCTTCCTTTTTACAGGCACATGCCTATCCTGCAGCCTTATCAATAGTTCCTTAAAAGACTCCCACATGCCAGACGCGGACTTACCCTCGAACATCCTCTCCCAATCAACATCCACCAATTCCTGCCTAATCCGGCTATAGTCAGCCTTCCCCCAATTTAGCACCCTGCCCGTAGGACAGCACTCATCCTTGTCCATTACTATCCTAAAGTTAACAGAGTTGTGGTCACTATTTGCCACATGTTCCCCTACCGAAACTTTGACGACCTGACCAGGCTCATTTCCCAGAACTAGGTCCAGTATAGCCCCCTCTCTAGTCGGGCTATCTACATACTGTTCCAAAGAACCTTCCAGTACGCATTTTACAAATTCCTCCCCGTCCGGTCCCCCAGCTCTAAGCACTTTCCAGTCTGTGCCAGGGAAATTAAAGTCCCCCACTACAACAACCCTATGTTTTCTGCACCTTTCCAGAATCTCCTGACATACCCTTTCCTCCACTTCCCGTGGGCTGTTGGGTGGTCTGTAGTACACCCCCAGCATAGTGACTGCACCCTTCCTGTTTCTGAGTTCCACCCACAGCGACTCAGTACATGACCCCTCTAAGTTGTCTACCCTCTGCACCGCGGTAACATGCTCCTTAACTAATATCGCTACTCCCCCACCTTTTTTAGCCTCTCCTCTGTCTCGCCTCAAACACTTATACCCCGGAATATTCAGCTGCCAGTCCTGTCCTTCTTTTAACCAAGTTTCCATCACCGCAACCACATCCAAATTCCGCACAAGCATTAAGGCCCTAAGTTCGTCTGTTTTACCCGTTACACTCCTCGCATTGAAGCAGATGCACTCCAGACCTCCAGGCCCACTCAGGTCATCCTCCTCCAGAGTGCTCCTCTTCTTAGCTAGCCTTGCCCTGGCCCCCAGCTCGACCCCAGCCTCAGTATTTACTGACCACCTGTTTTGTTCCCCACCCCCCTGCCACACTAGTTTAAATCCTGCCGAAACACTCTAGCAAGACTCCCAGCCAGGATATTTGCTCCCTTCCAGTTAAGGTGTAACCCATCCTTTCTGTACAGTTGCCATCCTGACTTGAAGATTTCCCAGTTATCTATGAATTTAAAACCCTCCCTCTTGCACCAGTCCTTTAGCCACGCGTTCAACTGTAGAATCTCCCTGTTCCGAGCCTCACTTGCACTAGGCACCGGGAGCAGTCCAGATATTGCTACCCTGGAGGTCTTACTTTTTAGCCTAGCACCCAACTCCCTGAATTTCTCTCGTATGACCCCCCTGCTCTTCCTACCTACATCATTTCCCCCAATGTGTACAATCACATCCGTTTGACTACCTTCCTTTTTAAATATGCTTCCTACCCTCTCGGAGACATCCAGTACCCGGGCACCAGGGAGGCAGACTACCATCCTGGCTTCTCGTTCAGTCCCACAGAAGCGCCTGTCCGTGCCTCTAACCATTGCGTCCCCCACAACTATCGTTCTCCTAAACCCCTTCTTTCCCTTCCGGACCCCTGAGCCTGTCTCCGTGGAGGCGATCTGGTCCTCGTGGTTTACCCCTGAAGGGTCATCCCCCTCCACAGAATCCAAAACAAGATACCTATTTTGGAGGGGGACAACCACAGGGGATCCCTCCACAGACTGCTCACTCCCTTCCCTTCTCCCATCTGTTGCCCATTCCTTTCTTTTATGGGAGACTGCCACTGGGGTACTTTCTGGCACATCACCCTTCTGACTATTACCCCTCCTAACTGTGACCCACGTGTCTTCCTCCCGAGACCCTGGTGTCACTACCTGACTATAACTTTTATCTATTACTCTCTCATTTTCCCTAACTAAACTGAGTTCATCGAGCCTCAGCTCCAGCTCCCTTACATGATCCTTCAGGAGATGCAGTTCCACACATCTGGCACAGATATGGACTTCCGGGAGGCAAGTTGTCTCCAGGAACTCCCACATCCCACACCGGATGCAGTATACTGGCCTCCCAGTCATACCAGCCATGTCCTTTTTAGTTTTGGGGATAAAACAAAAAGGGGGTGTAACCGAAGAAAAACAAACAAACAACCTTCCTCGCCGAAGCCCTGTGAGCCAAAGCCCTTATAGCTCTCACTCTGTCCCCTGCTCACTCCACTGCCCGCTAATGACGCTGCCCGCTCAAAGGTGCGGCCTACTTTTAAACCCTCCAAAACCTTCCCAGGCTGCTGCTGGGCCTATTTCCTGTTTAGAAAAACAACCTCCGATTTTTTTCACGAATTTAACTGAAAAATAATTAAAGAAATTAGTGCACACACAAGCTCCCTTACCCTCAGCCTGCTCATGAGGAACAACAATCCAATAGGACATATACCCATTTCTGAGGGACCATTTAAACACCTGTGTATGGATTATGTGGACATGGTGAAAAAGATAAAAGGGAAAAGATATATGTTAGTAATCATTGACAGATTCAGCAGATGGATAGAAGCAACACCATCTAAAGATCAAGGGTCAGGAACAGTGATCAACTTCCTGACAAAAGAAGTCATTCCAAGATTTGGCATACCAGCCCAATTAAGTTCAGACAATGGATCTGCATTTGTAGGAAGGGTACTGA
Organism: Mustelus asterias; assembly: GCF_964213995.1. Lineage (NCBI taxonomy): Eukaryota > Metazoa > Chordata > Chondrichthyes > Carcharhiniformes > Triakidae > Mustelus > Mustelus asterias. The sequence goes on from NW_027590143.1 coordinate 1,248,687, forward strand.
GAGAAACCCTCTCAGTGCTCCGAGTGAAACAGAAATTTGGCTGTGTCTACCATCCTCAGTCACAGGGAATGGTAGAAAGGGCAAATGGAGTTCTTAAGGCCAAAATAAGCAAGATCTGTAGCGATACAGGGAAAAACTGGATTGATGCCCTACCACTAGCCTTAATGCAATGCCGAAGTCAGGAGAATAGAAGAACACACTTAAGTCCACATGAGATGATGACGGGGTGACTAATGCCCGTGCCAAAGATTAGGGGAACGGGAGGCCCTACATTAGAATGTTTAGATCAGGGCACTAAAGAGTAGATGCAGCAATTAACTGTTATACATAGAACTATATTTGAACAGGAAAAAGCCAAAGAGGAAGAAAGCCCAGCGGCTGACCACCGAATCAGACCTGGAGATCGAGTATACATCAGGAAATTCCGAAGGTGCTGGGACGAACCAAGAAGAGAAGGACCTTTCGATGTTACCAGAGTTTCACCCACAGCCTTACAAGTAGAAGGCAGTACACTGTGGTACCATTTAAATCATTGTACTAGGACAATACCAGGTATAGGGGAAGATAGAGAGGCTGTCGAAGTTGAAAGCCCGGAGAGAAGTAGTAGTGGGGACGAAGAAAACACAGGAGAAAGTTCCAATAGTTCTGTGCCAGATCAAAATAGAGATGCAGAGAGGGAGGATAGTGAGGATAACATTGAGTTTGATTTGGATGATGGGCCAGATGATGTTCCTGGTCCTAGTACAGGAAGCGGGGAAGAAGGGGCAGCAGCTCCCGCCCCCTTACCGACTTGGGACTTGGAAACCATTGCCACCAAAGACTTCCTGGGTGAATAATAGAAAAGTGCAATTTATAGCAGACACAACACTAAAAGTCCGAGGAGGAAGAAAAATGTGGAAAATAAAAACTAAGGAATGAGCAAACAGCAAGATGAGTAAGGAAGGTAATCGGGATTCTACCTATTATCAACTAAGAAAAAGAAATCACAAGCGGTCAGTAGCAGCAGATACAATTTGGGAAAAAGCACAGAGAAATGAGTGGTGGAAATGGGCTGAATACACAGGATACAAAAATAATAATGGGAAAGAATGTGTGATATGTGCTTCAGAGAAACCTCGTACTTGGATAATAGATATACCTTGGGGATCAAAGAATTGTAGGGATTGGCAGCAAAAATGGAAAAAAGAAAATTGTCAAAGTAAATATCCAACCTATGAGCGAAAGTACACTATAGGGGGCCAGACATTCACTGCTCAAGTAATAAATTGTTCAGAATCCACTTGCAATAATTTGTGTACTGGGAAGGCACCTATGTGCCAATATCACTGTATCTTACATGCAGGGGTAGGAAGAGGTACGTATAATTTGACCCACAGATGTCCAAAATGGCCTCGAACGACAGTAGAAGTAGCCCCAAAAGAATGGAAAATGAAACCAGCTTTGTTGATTCAAGATTGTTACTGGAGGGAAAATAGTAAGGGAACTGAATTAGGAAATTACACCGGGGATTGTGAAAGAATATGGAACATAGGGGATGTCCGTAGTCTATATGTGCCACAAAAAGGGGGAACACCACCTCCCGCACAAGTGTTGGAATCACAGGTAAACCAATTAGCTGATCTGTGGTGGCTGTGTGATCCCAAAAAGGGGTTAATGGCAAAACTGCCGGTGGATTGGATTGTGTGCTAGGGTCATGCTGGCACAAAATACTGTCCTGCTACCGATGGAACATGAAATGGAAGTTCGAAGAGTGAGAAGGTCATACACACCTAATCCAGGAATAAAGTTAGATGCAATAGGACAACCTCGTGGAATCCCCAATGAATTTAAAGCGAGAAATGAGATAGCTGCGGGGTTTGAATCCATTCTAATTTGGATGACCCCCAACAAAAACACTGAATGGATTAATTACATTCATTCCAATCAGCAGAGATTCATTAACTACACTGATGAGGCTCTTACTGCACGAGGTGAGCAGTTAGATGCAACTAGCAAAATGGCTTGGCAGAATAGGCAAGCACTAGATTGGCTATTAGCAGAAAAAGGGGGTGTATGTGTTATGTTTGGCGATCAATGCTGTACATTCATCCCTAACAACACTGATCCAAAAGGTTCATTCACTAAAGCTATGACCAAATTACAAAATCTGAGGAAAGAAATGCATGACAATGCTGGATTTGGCCATAATAAGACCATAAGACCATAAGACATAGGAGCGGAAGTAAGGCCATTCGGCCCATCGAGTCCACTCCACCATTCAATCATGGTTGATTTCAACTCCATTTACCCGCTCTCTCCCCATAGCCCTTAATTCCTCGAGAAATCAAGAATTTATCAATTTCTGTCTTCAAGACGCTCAACGTCTCGGCCTCCACAGCCCTCTGTGGCAATGAATTCCACAGACCTACCACTCTCTGGCTGAAGAAATTTCTCCTCATCTCTGTTCTAAAGTGACTCCCTTTTATTCTAAGGCTGTGCCCCCGCGTCCTAGTCTCCCCTGCTAATGGAAACAACTTCCCTACGTCCATCCTATCTAAGCCGTTCATTATCTTGTAAGTTTCTATTAGATCTCCCCTCAACCTCCTAAACTCCAATGAATATAATCCCACGATCCTCAGACGTTCATCGTATGTCAGGCCTACCATTCCTGGGATCATCCGTGTGAATCTCCGCTGGACCCGCTCCAGTGCCAGTATGTCCTTCCTGAGGTGTGGGGCCCAAAATTGCTCACAGTACTCCAAATGGGGCCTAACCAGTGCTTTATAAAGCCTCAGAAGTACATCCCTGCTTTTGTATTCCAAGCCTCTTGAGATAAATGACAACATTACATTTGCTTTCTTAATTACGGACTCAACCTGCAAGTTTACCTTTAGAGAATCCTGGACTAGGACTCCCAAGTCCCTTTGCACTTTAGCATTATGAATTTTGTCACCGTTTAGAAAATAGTCCATGCCTCTATTCTTTTTTCCAAAGTGCAAGACCTCGCACTTGCCCACGTTGAATTTCATCAGCCACTTCTTGGACCACTCTCCTAAACTGTCTAAATCTTTCTGCAGCCTCCCCACCTCCTCAATACTACCTGCCCCTCCACCTATCTTTGTATCATCGGCAAACTTGGCCAGAATGCCCCCAGTCCCGTCATCTAGATCGTTAATATATAAAGAGAACAGCTGTGGCCCCAACACTGAACCCTGCGGGACACCACTTGTCACCGGTTGCCATTCTGAGAAAGAACCTTTTATCCCAACTCTCTGCCTTCTGTCTGACAGCCAATCGTCAATCCATGTTAGTACCTTGCCTCGAATACCATGGGCCCTTATTTTACTCAGCAGTCTCCCGTGATGCACCTTGTCAAAGGCCTTTTGGAAGTCAAGATAGATAACATCCATTGGCTCTCCTTGGTCTAACCTATTTGTTATCTCTTCAAAGAACTCTAACAGGTTTGTCAGGCACGACCTCCCCTTACTAAATCCATGCTGACTTGTCCTAATCCGACCCTGCACTTCCAAGAATTTAGAAATCTCATCCTTAACGATGGATTCTAGAATTCTGCCAACAACTGAGGTTAGGCTAATTGGCCTATAATTTTCCATCTTTTTTCTTGTTCCCTTCTTGAACAGTGGGGTTACAACAGCGATTTTCCAATCCTCTGGGACTTTCCCTGACTCCAGTGACTTTTGAAAGATCATAACTAACGCCTCCACTATTTCTTCAGCTATCTCCTTTAGAACTCTAGGATGTAGCCCATCTGGGCCCGGAGATTTATCAATTTTCAGACCTTTTAGTTTCTCTAGCACTTTCTCCTTTGTGATGGCAACCATATTCAACTCTGCCCCCTGACTTTCCTGAATTGTTGGGATATTACTCATGTCTTCTACTGTGAAGACTGACGCAAAGTACTTATTAAGTTCCTCAGCTATTTCCTTGTCTCCCATCACTAGATTACCAGCGTCATTTTGGAGTGGCCCAATGTCTACTTTTGCCTCCCGTTTGTTTTTAATGTATTTAAAGAAACTTTTACTATCATTCCTAATGTTACTGGCTAGCCTACCTTCATATTTGATCCTCTCCTTCCTTATTTCTCTCTTTGTTATCCTCTGTTTGTTTTTATAGCCTTCCCAATCTTCTGACTTCCCACTACTCTTTGCCACATTATAGGCTCTCTCATTTGCCTTGATGCATTCCCTGACTTCCTTTGTCAGCCATGACTGCCTAATCCCCCCTCTGATAACCTTTCTTTTGTTTGGGATGAACCTCTGCACTGTGTCCTCAATTACTCCCAGAAACTCCTGCCATTGCTGTTCTACTGTCTTTCCCACTAGGCTCTGCTTCCAGTCGATTTTTGTCAGTTCCTCCCTCATGCGCCTGTAATTACCTTTATTTAACTGTAGAACCTTCACATCTGATTCTGCCTTCCTTCTTTCAAATTGCAGACTGAATTCTACCATATTATGATCACTGCTCCCTAAGTGTTCCCTTACTTTAAGATCTTTTATCACGTCTGGCTCATTACATAACACTAAGTCCAGAATAGCCTGTTCCCTCGTGGGCTCCATCACAAGCTGTTCCAAAAAGCCATCCTGTAAACATTCAATGAATTCCCTTTCTTTGGGTCCACTGGCAACATTATTTACCCAGTCCACCTGCATATTGAAATCCCCCATGATCACTGTGACCTTGCCTTTCTGACATGCCCTTTCTATTTCGTGGTGCATTTTGTGCCCCTGGTCCTGACCACTGTCAGGAGGCCTGTACATAACTCCCATTATGGTTTTTTTGCCTTTGTGGTTCCTCAACTCTACCCACACAGACTCCACATCGTCTGACCCTATGTCGTTTAGTGCTATTGATTTAATTTCATTTCTAATTAACAAGGCAACCCCGCCCCCTCTACCCACCTCTCTGTCTTTTCGATAGGTTGTGAATCCCTGGATGTTTAACTGCCAGTCCTGAACCCCCTGCAACCACGTCTCTGTGATGCCTACCACATCATACCTGCCAGTCACAATCTGGGCCACAAGCTCATCTACCTTGTTCCGGACACTGCGGGCATTTAAATATAGCACCTTTAATTCCCTATTGACCGTCCCTTTGTGTTTTCGTAGTGTGGTGGACCGTGGTTTACTGAGCCTTTCCAGACACTGTGTCATATTTTGTGAGATGGGGACTATCGTAACCTCTCCTGAGCGCTGTCTCTTCGTGATTTTTTGTAATCCTAAGCAGCTACGCTTCCCACTGATTCCTTCACCTCTTGGTTCCCTGACTTTCCCTTCCCCTTGGCTTGATAATGTATTCGGACAATGGGGAGCATGGTTTGCAAAGGCAGGGGTTATAATAGTAGTAGTAATAATCATAATTGGACTAATCTTTTGTTGTTTACTGCCTGCTTTGAGATCTTTTATTACCAGACTCATGATGCGACAAATGGTAGTGCGAATAGAGAATGAACAAATCCCCGAACAAGAAGCCCAGGAATGGGGTCAAGTTGAATTACCCCCACCGAATAGACTCATGATAACTTTGATTGAGACTGACGCTCCTTGTTTTGCAATGTAGCACTAAAGACTGCAAAAGAGGGGAAGATCTGTTTCAATGCGTTAAAAGAAGATGGAAATTTGATTTGTATACCAGTGATCAGTATTTTCCTTCCTCAGGAACAAGGACTGTTGACACAAACTCTACCGCTCAAGTTCATGGTTCATCGAATTCGACCCAGGAAACTGAGCTATCAACTGAACTGACAAAACAAGAAAAATCACTGAAATTGAAGCTGAAAGACTGTATAAACTAAATAGGAGTAGCGGCGACTAAGCGCGGGAAAAGAATTGTGTAAACTGTGATAAATTGTACTCTCCCTCCTTGTGATAGCATGGGAAAAGTAGGGGTAGGATGGATGGGGATAATACTAGTACTTAGTATGAGGGGTGGCAAGAGTAAAAATGAACAGGAAGAAGACAGATCGCATATAAATACTTACCTATATATGTCATATATGTATGCAGAAAGATTGAACATAAGCAAATGTTGGGTCTGCACTCATGTCCCAAGCCATTCCCAAGAAGGCCTACCACTCCAGTCTCGCCCCTTTCAGATTTCAGAAACTATAGAATGGATATTGAGACAAAATAAGACAGGGGAAGGAGGAAACATGACAATGTGGGAGTCAGCTGGGTATAGAATGACCAGGTTTGCTACATGGTACCAACCGACCTACGACCATTCCCAGTTCCCACCTGTACTGACGGTCCTAAAAAATCAAATGGACCAGGATCCTTCTGTTTAAAGAAAAATGTGGATGGAGCAAGAGTTGGAGAAAGTAAATGTCAGCAAACTCTAGAATGGCAACCACCTGTGAAAGATTTAAGTACAGCTGGTATGTTCAAAATAGACTGGACTGAAATATGCAACATCACATCAAGCAACAATGGGAAGGAAAAGCTGTACAACCTTGGATGACGTTGGCTGATAACTTTACGGCCTACAATGGAACTTACTTTATATGCGGTACAAAGGCATATCCCTGGCTTCCTGTGAACTGGACAGGCTCCTGTTATATGGGATATGTAGTGCCGTATATGCACCACATGACTTCCCTACGAAGCTATCCTTCGCGAGCAAAACAAACAATCAGTAAGACTGACTGGTTCTTTATGATGGCCTTTCCATTATATGGGACAGGAAGAACGGCAAACGAGTTAATTCTGATGGCCACAGCCCTGGAACAACTGGCTAATATCACTGCAGCTGAAGCTCGATAAACAGGGCAAGCCTTGACAGAAGTATCAGCAGAACTGATGGCAGTCCGCACAGTAGCCCTGCAAAATAGACTGGCTTTGGACTATCTATTGGCCTCGCAGGGAGGAACATGTGCCATAATTTAACAAGAATGCTGTACTTACATACCAGATAAATCTGAGAATATAACTAACCTTGCAAAGCATATCAAGGCACAAGCAGACCAACTCCAAAAGATAAGTCACGAATTCCATGATTATAACCCACCTGGATGGTTAGGATGGGTAGGAAATGGGATGTTTGATTGGATTTTTAAATCATTTATGTTACTGTTGCTTATAATAGTAGGGATAGCATTAGCAGGATGCTTATGTCGATGTGCAATTAACAGGGCAATGGTCAGCATGTACCATTATCAATAGTTTGAAAATAAGAGGAGATAATATGACCCTAGATACCATACGCATAGAGGGAAATACTTAAATGATCAAGCAAAATCAAGGAGGGAGAGATGTGTTAGTCCAAAGTGTATGAAATGTATTAATGCAAAAATGTATTTTAATGAACTATCAGGTAAAGGAAATCTGGAGGAGCAGTTCGCAATTAGGCTATTAATAAACAAAAAGGGATATTGATCCTACACTTAAGCTCCTCCACATTTCGTGAAACCAAACATAACTAAGACATATATTGGGAAAATATATCAAGAAATAGTTTAGTGAGACAATGATGTCTCAAAGAGGGGATATGTAAGGGATAATCATTAAGACAACATATATTGGAAGGAATAATTATTAGGACAAGTAGGAGATAATACTTAACATAGAAGAGATAATCACTACTTAAGAAGCTCTCATATATCATCACATATCTTATTAAGCATACACTTGTACCCTTTTAAGTGCACAATACCTTACCAGGTCAGTACACATGGATACTCACATAAATGAACATAAAGGCTAAAAGAAGTCAAGCAAACACACAGAAGCTGAAAGTAATTTCTTAAATAAACGTGAGAAAGTCAGACAACGGGAAAAAAGACTTGGCATAGCAGGATGCCCTACAATGGTTGAACAAACAACAACCTTGGCTGATTAGACAATAAACTTCAGATAAGAAGGCAAGATGTAACCACAATGATATCATAGCACATTCATTAGTGACCAATCAGAAAGAAGGCAGATAACGTAGGTCTAGTAAACCATGGTGGCTAACGAAAAGTGGCCTTGGGGTCTGCAACAAAAAAACCTTGACTGTAAGATAAGAATGATGAAATATGAAGCTAAATGTGTATAAAAAAGACTGTGAGAGCACTGGTTTTTTGGATTCATCTGGAAATCTGGCTTTATTGAAATGTATTAGCTAATAAAGCCTTGCTGCCTGGAAGATCAAGACTCAGACTCTCTATTCTGATTGATGAACTCTTCTTGCCATCCACGGGGAACCACGGCACTCTTTCTGCGAGACCGTTTGTACAGTCAGAAGTTTAACAACACCAGGTTAAAGTCCAACAGGTTTATTTGTTAGCAAATGCCACGAGCTAACAAATGCCTTTGCTAACAAATAAACCCGTTGGACTTTAACCTGGTGTTGTTAAACTTCTTACTGTGTTTACCCCAGTCCAACACCGACATCCCCACATCATGAAGACCATTTGTAGCCAGATGAAATGGTGCAGTACGCACATGGCGTAGCCCATTCCTTTACAGGAATTCCTGAAACACCTCACTTGTAAACAGAGTGTCGTTATCTGAAACAAGCCAATCTGGTAACCCAGGGCTTGTGAAAATTTGACAGAGCTTCTCTATTGTCACAGGAGCTGGAATATTACTCATGATCTGTGCTTCCAACCATTTTGAATGCACATTTACAACGACCAAACACATGTGATTCATGAAAGGCCCCCCAAGGGCCACATTTAGTCTGGACCACGGCCTATCAGGCCACTCCCAAGGATGAAGTGGGAATGTACCCAGTGTGTTGTGCCTGATTCAATCGACAAACAGTTTATTGAGTTACGCCAGTGGGGAGAAGCCACAGGGGCTGACCATGTGCAACTCCACCCAACAAAGAATATCATCAGCTACTCAGCGCATCCCGGCTGGACACAATCCAATCAGAATGGTGATAGATTACATACATTATAGGTTCAATAAAATTAGTATCCGGGCATTATGGGGCTTTGTGATCATCTCATGGACAGGTGCCCCCATCATGATGCTTTCCAGACCCCCCTTGGGGGGTCTTTCTTGGGCTTTCTTTGTACATCGACTCCCTTAGTTAGAAATGGGGTGGATTAAAAGTTCTCAAATGGATGTCAGCACCCTTCCTTTGTTTTAATCTAATGACCACGTGGTCTGGCAACATTTCTTATTAATAATCTCTCTTTTTAAACTCTTTTCTTCAGTATCCAATTCCAGAATTTTCCTTTTCTTTGTGTTACTTGCGTCAGGAATAAATCTTTGGACCTGACAGGAAGTTTAACCCAAGATCAATCCAACACAGGATTGGTCAGAATCATTTCACGTGTCAAATTTTAAATAATCATTACAAATTAAAACTCTCATTCTCACATGGGTGAATTGTATCCGGATTAAAATTCCCACATGTTTCGTAAAATATCCTGGAATCCTGTCTCTGGCCAGTAAATATGGTTCCAGGTTCATAACTTCTGAACAAAAAAAGGTTTTATTGATCACACTTCCTTTTTTAAAAATCTGTTTGATTTAAATCACAGACAGAAAACCTCAAAGCTTGAAGCGTTCATCCCACAAATATCATCCACACACAAACAGAGAAACTTAACATGTGCTTTACAACAACAATAACCAAAATTAATTACTTAAGCGTTCTTGTGATCCTGTTTTTAAACTTCCAAAAATGCCTTTAATTAAAGACTCACGGTAAGGTTAATTCTCCAGAAAGATAAACCTGAACAAATGTAGCCCAAAATAATGATAAAACACATCTACAAACATCCACATAAAACAAACAAAACACACAGATTCTCACAGCTGGTAAATTTCAAACAATGAATCCTCAGCATTCTCTCTCGCAGCTATAGCTTCCTAAAGCGACAGAGCACTACAAGCTCACAACTCCTTGATTAAAATAAGATCCAAGATCCTTCACGATAACTTCACCTTTTTTAAGCTAACCTACAATGACTGATTTTAGAGGCAACACCTTTCTTTGGTGATTTAAAATCCCAAACACATTACCACCAGCAAAATCTTTGTTCTTTATCTGGGGATAAAACTCTCAGTTATTCCAAATCTTTGTTCTTTATCTGGGGATAAAACTCTCAGTTATTCCAAATTCCTCCAGGCTATGCTTAATATTTCCACAATTAACTTATTCCCAGAAATCCTCAATTATAAACTAAAATAGACACATGACTTTCTGGGCAGTCTCAGGAATATGGTCCAGATAGTCCAGTCCCACAATGCCTCACATTCAATCAGCAGTCCTTCAATTATAACACAATATGTGGCTGTATGTAGCTGCCTTGGCCATGGTCAACCCCAAGGGTGCCTTCTTGAACTGTTGCAATGCCTAAGGTGTACGTACACCCACAGTGCTGTTAGGAAGGGACTTCCAGTTACTGAGAGAGACAAGAGATGAAATTGCTGGGCCTCTAACAGAAATCTTTGTTTCTTCATTGGACACAGGTGAGATCCCAGAGGATTGGAGAATAGCAAATGTGGTCCCGTTAGTTAAGAATGGTAGCAAGGATAACCTGGGTAATTATAGGCCAATGAGCTTGACGTCCGTGGTAGGGAAATTGTTGGAGAAGATTCTTAGAGATAGGATCTGTATACATTAAGAACTGAATAATCTCATTAGCGATAGACAACATGGTTTTGTGCGAGGGAGGTCATGCCTCACAAATTTGGTTGAGATTTTTGAGGAGGTGATAAAAATGACTGACGAGGGAAGGGCCGTGGATGTCGTCTGCATGGATTTTCGTAAAGCATTTGACAAGGTCCCTCATGGCAGGCTGGTGCAAAAGGTTAAATCTCACGGGATCAAAGGCAAACTAGCGAGATGGGTACAGAACTGGCTTGGCCATAGAAGACAGAGGGTAGCAGTGGAGGGGTCTTTTTCTGATTGGAGGTCTGTGACTAGTGGTGTTCCACAGGGCCGTGTACTGGGACCTCTGCTGTTTGTGATATATGTAAATGATTTGGAAAAAGATGTCGCTGGTCTGATTAGTAAGTTTGCGGACGACACAAAGATTGCTGGAGTTGCGGATAGTGATGAACATTGTCAGAGAATACATCAGGATGTAGATAGGCTGGAAAATTGGGCGGAGAAATGGCAGATGGAATTTAATCGAGATAAATGCGAAGTGATGCATTTTAGTAGATCTAATGCAGGGGGAGCTATACAATAAATGGCAGAACCATCAGGAGTATAGACACGCAGAGGGATCTGGATGTGCAAGTCCGCAGAACCTTAAAAGTGGCAACACAGGTGGAAAGGGGGGTGAAGAAGGCATATGGCATGCTTGCTATTATTGGATGGGGCATAGAGTATAAAAGTTGGCACATGATTTGCAGTTATATAGAACATTGGTTCGGCCACATTTGGAATACTGCATCCAGTTCCAGTCGCCACACTACCAGAAGGACGTGGAGGCTTTGGAGAGTGCAGAAAAGGTTTACCAGGATGTTGCCTGGTATGGAGGGTATTAGCTATGAGGAGAGATTGAGTAAACTAGGGTTGTTCTCCCTGGAAAGACAGAGGTTGAGGGCGGCCTAATAAAAGTTTATAAAATTATGAAGGGCATAGATAGGGTGAACAGTTGAAAGCTTTTTCCCAGGTCAGAAATGACAAACACAAGGGGTCACAAGTTCAAGGTAAGGGGGGCAAGGTTCATTACAGATATGCGGGGGACGTATTTTACACAGAGGGTGGTGGGGGCCTGGGTTGCACTACCAAGCAAGGTGGTTGAGGCAGACACGCTAGGATCATTTAAGACTTATCTAGATAGCCACATGAACAGACTGGGAATAGAGGATACAAACGGATGGTCTAGTTAGGAGCGCATGATCGGTGCAGGCTTGGAGGGCCGAAGGGCCTGTTCCTGTGCTGTATTGTTCTTTGTACATATTCCAGACTTTCACTAGACTGTAGGTGGATATCAGATTGATATATTTCATTCAACCACACCCAAGGTGAGTTATTCCAATTCCTTTATTGTCCAGGACAATATATTCACAATATCTTTAAAACAGAAGTTAAACATTCCCATTTGATTTCAGACAGTAACATATTCTGTTAGTTTGTTCTTTATTGTCGATGTCAGGCTGGGGTTGTTCTCCTTGGAGCACTGACTGCTTCCTCGCAGCCCCTCTCACCGTCACCCATCTATTTTCATTCCTCAGAGTAACTGTATCCCTAAAGCTTCTGTCTCTGGCCACCTCTGCGTCCCTCATGATCCTAAGTTCATCGAACTCCAGCTCCAGTTCCCTAACACGGTTTTGGAGGAGCTGCAGATGGGTGCACTTCCCACAGGTGTAATCAGCAGGGACACTGACGTCGTCCCTCACCTCAAACATACTGCAAGAGGAACATAGCACTGCCTGCACACCCATCCCCTCTAGATACCTTGCCAGTACCAGGTAGAAACAGCAAAAGTGAGTTAAACTCACCCCTGCCTCGCCCTTTCCCCCGAAACCCTGTGAGCCAAAGCCCTTACAGCTTTCACTCAGCTTCCCACTCACTCCCCTGCCCGCTCCCGACGTTGCCCGCTGTATAGAGTGACTTTTATACTAAAAAACACAATCTGCCAGAATCCCCTGCCGCCTACTCCCACTTCCTCAGAGTTTAAACCCTTGAAAAAAGCCCGCGAAAAAACGGATTAAATAAATCACAGCACTTTACTCACCCTCAGTACTCCTGCTGAGAATCTCTCCCTCTGTCCTGCACCACTTCGAACAAATGGGCAGGATATCGTCAGAAGTCTCACAACACCAGGTTCAAGTCCAACAGGTGTATTTGGTATCACGAGCTTTCAGAGCACTGCTCCTTCATCAGGTGAGTGATGAAAGAGCAGCGCTCCTCGTGGTCGTGATGCGAAATGAACCTGTTGGACTTTAACGTGTTGTTGTGAGACTTCTCACTGCGCCCACCCCAGTCCAACGCCGACATCTCCACATCGTGGTCAGGATGTAGATAGCAGAGAGAGACATTGAATGTTCCTTTGTACAAAGGAATTGAGCCATTCCAAAACAGTGCAATGGTGGGCAAGTTAGGTCGAAAACTAATTGCCCCCTCGTGTCCCAAGATGTATAAATTCGGTGTTTAGCGGGATAAATATGTGGCGTTACAGGGATAAAGCATGAGTAAGATGCTCTGTTGGAGAGCCAGTTCAGGCTCGATACGTCGAATGACCTCCTGCTGAAAAATAGGGATCCTATGGTTCAATCACTGAGTGTTAACCTGTGAGTTCCGGGATTGGGGTTAATGCTTATATGATGCGATCTTAGTTGATGCTGAGACAAATAAAATTCTTCCCCAAGACATTTCGACACTGATTAAAAAAACAGTCAAATAACCAATATATTTTTGCGAGGAGATGCGAGACGTGAGAAATTTTAGCTGGAAAATTATGTTCGGCAGACAGGTGCTGCCAAATGGAAAGATGAATGCTAATGATATCAAAGAGCAACCAATGCTTGCTAATTCAACCTCCATAAACTGAATCGATACGCACAGTATTTCCTAAATAACCAGTACGTGGGAGAATAATGAGACTCCACCCTAATAATGAGTCTCCACCCTATACCAATATCCGAAGCTCTAATTTCCATGGCACCCAGGACCTGCTTAAGACTTTCTCTCTTCACAAAGTGACTGCAGTGCTTAAGCCGCCCTCTCAGTAATAAAGGAAGTCAGGGATGCCAACGTCACAAAATGACCCATATGGAAATCATCCTGTGTTTGTAGTTAATCATTTCATAGATTGGATACATTTTTGAGAACTGAAACACATTGAAATTGACCAAAAACTGTAAAGATATTTTGTAACTAAAGGAGGAGCTGTACCCATTATCCAAAGTTCTTATCTGCTCTCATCTCAACACTATAAGTGAACTTGTGCACCCGGTCTGCTGTGTTAACGGGGGAAGCACTGAGGGATAATAGATATGGGGCTGAATGGTGGACCCACAGCATCTACGCGTGGCAAGGTCTACGTGTTATCTATTGATTTATGCAGCCCAGGCAATCGTTTTAATCTCACACCATTGATTTCAATGTTGTTGAACACAAGTGAAATTTTATAAGGTTTAGCGACACACTATTCCTGGAGTACCCGATAACCCTGTAGGAATATTTGGAGATGCCATTCTGTCATATGCTGCTAGTGATTTCATGAAGGTACTTGAAGTTTTACATGTCCCAGTGCACTGCCCGATACAAGTTCGAAAGTCCTATTGTAATCCGTCAATGTTAAAGGGCAGCAGCGACTAACATGCGAGCAGAGACATGGCCACAAGGCCAGGTGCTTCCTGTCTGTTCAGCAAACAGGAAAACGCGCAGCGAGTGTTCTGAGGCTGCGCAGACAGTGAGCTGCTTCGGGATGACACAAAGTATAACTCAATACCAATTGTTCAGCTTCTCAGGAATCATTTCTTCCTGTATGGAACAAATATGTTTGTGGGCTTCCCTTCTCTCAACGCGGCTCTGTGAAGACATTCACTCAAATTACTGTCAAGTTGATCATGAAAATAAAGTTACATTTGTCCAGCAGATAAGAAATATTTCTGAGCCGCATCGTCCCGCCGAACTCTGTCACTCTAAACTGGGCGGAGGCAGCAAAATCGCTCAGAGATGGAATGGTGGCCTCGACAGTATGTTCAAAAAGTAATTCAGTTCAAATAGAGAATAACAGTCTTTTAACAGAAGCATTTCATCCAAGATTTCCGTACGGAGGTGCTACAGATAAGAAGACATGCATAAATTGGGCTCTCTGTCCTTCGAGAATATTGTTCTCCAAATAGAGACAGTAAAAACTTCGGAAGTTGTTCTTAGAACAAATAGGAAAAGGCTGATTTTCACTCGGACAAAGATTTATTTTTATTCCAGGTGTTACAGATTTGAACTTCTTGCTTGAGTTGCTGCTGGAGTGAAGTCTATTCACTTTTCCCTTGTGAAGATGTTAAAATCAGGTTGTGAATACATGCTGTATTCGGACTCCACTGGATTCTTGAACTGCCGATCAGACTGGACTTGTCACTGATAGACTTCTTGAGGAAAGTGAATGGATCTGACATGCAATTGATGCATTTTCTCCACATCGCACCAATCCATTTCCCCTGGATTTAACCTGAAAATTTTAACCCTTATCCTGTCCACGGCCTTCAACTGTTTCTCGGAAATGGTTCGTTGAAGGAAGCGGTACAACAGTGCAAAAACAATGTACATAATCCAGTGCAGGCCGAATATGATTTGCAAACATTTTCCATATGCATTTCCTTCACTCGCCTGTGTCTCTGCTGTAAGATATGATGATTCGATGATCCAATGCTGGGTTGGTGACTCGTTTCCTTTTCAAAAATGTAGGCCTCATTAGCTGCACAGGACAAGGAGGTGGATATAACTGTCACTGGTATCTTTTATCAAACGGCAATTGACATTTCACACGTCAATTCGGAGCATCAATTAGTCAGACGGGAGGAAACATTATTTTCTGAACACAGCTTTCTCAAAGAATTCATTCCTGGAGCGTTTGGTATTTCAGAAAGTGTTGGAAGGACAGCCCGGTACCGATGTACAAAACTCGGTGAACATTCAAGTCTGATCGCAGTAACCGACAGTCGGGACGATGCTGCGCTCCTTCCTGACTCTAATTACATTGCAGCTTCTCAACTGTGAGTTATTATTGATTGAAAGTATCCCGATGTCTATTGAGAATTCACTAATATAAAATTTTAACAAATATATAGATATATTGAGCTTTCGTAATAAAAATGTTGGTGACCTATGTAAGGGAAAGTTGATTATTTGAATAATAATTGTCATCTGGAGGTAATGGGATATTAATGTACATCAATTTAACAATGAGAGGAGGCGAGTTCAGTGTCTGAAAAGCTGGAGGATGAAGAAGTGCTCAGCACATTGAAAACCTGCTTGCTTCTGCGTTTGAAGTATTGTAACGCACAAAGGAGCCAAGAACAGGCTAGTGGGGTTCGACTGAATTGATTTTATTCCACCCGGCACAGTCCCTTTGGACCGAGGGGCCTAACACCTTTGCCGAGTATTGCTCCGAGTCCACGAGTGTCCAACGAAAAGTGGATTTAATCGCCGTCTGCCTTACATTCGTGAGCAGATTAAATTAATTGGAGTTGAGAATCAAAATGGACTGTCAAATCTAAATCTGGAAAATTATATATTTTTTCCAGCAGTGTTT
This sequence comes from Mustelus asterias, assembly GCF_964213995.1. NCBI lineage: Eukaryota > Metazoa > Chordata > Chondrichthyes > Carcharhiniformes > Triakidae > Mustelus > Mustelus asterias. The sequence continues at coordinate 1,264,840 of NW_027590143.1, forward strand.
TGAATTCCCCGCTCCACTTAGGAAGACGGCTCTGATATATTCAAATTCGTCCTTCGTTGTTATGAAGTGCGCAATGAAATTGGAAATTTAAGTTGCAGAAGTTTCAGTTGGTGAATAATTTAGATTCCCTGTTTCTTTTTAACTTATTTCCTTCCAAATATATTTAGAATATAGAACATCTGATTAAAGAATGTTTTAATTTCTCGGCCGGGACTTACGGCAACCTGAGATTTAAATACAAAATTGAATGCAAATGCGGCGCTTGCGCATGGACAACATCTTACTGTAAAACCTCTATTCGGACCACTTGATTTGTGTTGGTACAAATTAGAGCAGTCGCTGTTAGAATCTGCTGAAAAGGAGTTTGAGTGGAAGCCAACTCACTGCGTTTAAAAATGCAGGAATTTTGGCGAGGACCGTCCAGACATATTTCTCTTGATATTTCTCAGTATATTTTCCGTCTGAACCCCGTGTAGAGAGAAAACAAACAAATCATTTAAAATAGCTGCCTCCGCCTCAGACTGTTGGGCTCGGTCTGTGAATAATGCATTTCAACACATTGACTTGAATCGCAATTAATAATGTCATTTATTAATTTCATTAATATGAAGAAAAAACGTATCATGTTGATAATGTAATTTGCTAAATATGCGTGATTTGCTTTGTGAGGTTTGCTGCTCAATTGCCTCATATCTCCTACCCGTATTTTACCAGAATGTGTTAAATTAATATTTCTATGCAGTGATTTTTTCAGGTTCCAATTATTTTTCATTCTCAAAACTATTCCATGCTTTCATTTTCTCTCTGTCTCATGCCGTTTTCTGTGGCAGATCGAGACCTGATCTTTCATCTCCTTCCACAGGCCCACTCGTTTTGTTGAGATTTAAGTCGTTGACTTGGTTTAGTTTCCCTTGGTTCCCAACGTGCCTCTTCTGTTATATTTATTCTTCCCAATGTCACTGCAAATGCTGTTTTACTGATCGGAAAACGCCCCATTACTGTTATCAAACACTTCACGCAGTAAAGAACATACAGTCCGCGAAATAAATTCTTAAAAATACTGATCGGACTTTGCAGTTGCTTCAAAGAACATGCTTTGTAAAAGAAAGAAGAACACATTTTATATTGTTTCACCATTAATCCTGTGCTCAAGAGACTCACCTCATTAAACATTGATTTTTTTTGTTGCTACTGAATCGCTAGTTGGGGTTTTATGAAGTGAATGTTGAAATGGTTTACTTAACTTGTAGAATCTTATCATAATACATTTTGCGCAAAGTTACATTTTCAGTTCATTAGTCTTCAAAAACATCAGCAAATGAATAAGAAACTTAGATTTACCACGGAATCTAACTCAGATACGGCAGGTAGGATTAAATATTCTACTGGGTCTGCTGGACAGACGGAATTGAAATTCTAGTTAAACAGCGCAGTCTGGGTGTAGACCGTCGCCACAGGTGGAATAGCATACATTGCAGAATGGAATCTAAGTCAATGAACTGCTTGTGGAATAACAGTAAAAGTTATAATTACTGCCGATGGAATGCGTGCACACATTTGGGATTGATGCTTCTCAGTGGAAGAGCTGAATGCTCGTTGTGTGGTACAGTGAGCTGCCTTTTGTTAAACAGATTATTTTGAGTTGGAGAAGTGGACACTGCTGTAAATAGTGAAAAGTTAAATAGTAAATCGAGGTGGGACCAACATTGCTTTAACCGGCTTATTGAGCAATATACCTGATATCAGTGGCACGAGTGAAATAATAGGGAAGTGAAAAATCTGACTTCTTCCGCGAATTTGTTGCATGGGTATTTCTGATTCCTCTTGGAGACAATGAACTTCAGAAATCACAACAAAGCTTTCTAACCAAACATTAACATCAGGATTCTGTACCAGTCACTGGATATTTGTCAACCTCTTCCCAGATACTCTCAATATCCATTAAGCTCTCTGTTGCATTTAATGAGATGTGAAAACCTGTTACTCATTCTAGATTGTAGAGATGTGAAAACCTGTTACTGATTCTAGATTGCAGGGAAGCAAAAGCTGTAGAGAAGGAGTATACTGTGGAGGGATTGTCTACAGAGTCTCTGTGGGTGGAAGTTTGGAGTGGGAAGGGGTCGATCACTTTGCTGGGAGTTTTCTATAGGCCGCCCAATTGTAACTGGGAGGTGGAGGAGCAGATAGGGAAACAGATCCTGGAGGGTTGCAATAATAGCAGAGTTGTTGTGATGGGAAACTTTAATTTCCCAAACATAGATTGGAATATCCCTAGGGTAAGGGGATTGGATGGGGAGGAGTCCGTTAGGTGTGTTCAGGAGGGTTTCCTGACACAGCATGTGGACAAGCCGACAAGAGGAGAGGTTTTACTTGATCTGATACTGACCAATGAACCTGGAGAGGTGTCAGATCTCTCAGTGGGAGAGCATCTTGGGGATAGCGATCATAACTCTATCTCCTTTATGCTTGCATTCGAAAAAGAGAGGATCAGGCAAGCTAGGAAAGCATTTATATGGAGTAAGGGGAAACATGAAGGCAGAAGGCAGCAAATTAGAGGAGTAAATTGGAAGGAGGTATTCTTGGGGAAATGTACTGAAGAGAGGTGGCAGTTTTTCAAGGAATGTCTGTCTGGAGTTCTACAGGACAACGTTCCGAGCAGACAGGGAGGAATTGGTAGGTTAAAGGAACCGTGGTGCACGAAAGCTGTGCGGGACCTAGTCGAGAAGAAATGGAAAGCGGACAAAAGGTTCCGAGAGCTTGGCGAAGATAGGGATCTAGATGAGTATATGGCTTGTAGGAAGGGACTAAAGAAGGAAATTAGGAGAGCCAGAAGGGGTCACGAGAAGGCCTTGGCAGGTAGGATTAAGGAAAACCCTAAGGCGATCTATAAATATGTGAAGAGTAAAAGGATGAGATGTGAAGGAATAGGGCCTATAAAAGGTGAAGGCGGGAAAGTCTGTACAGAACCAGTAGAAATGGCAGAGGTGCTTAATGAGTATCTTCCCTCGGTTTTCACAGAGGAGAAGGATCTGGGTGGATGTACTGCGGGCTCAGTTCTGGTCGCCTCATTACAGGAAGGATGTGGAAAAGATTGAAAGGGTGTAGAGGAGATTTACAAGGATGTTGCCTGGATTGAGTGGCATGCCTTATGAGGGTAGGCTGAGGGACCTCGGTTTTTTCTCCTTGGAGAGACGTAGGATGAGAGGAGACCTAACAGAGGTATATAAGATGTTGAGAGGCATAGATCGGGTGGACTCTCAGAGGCTTTTTCCCAGGGTGGAAATGGCTGCTCCGAGAGGACACAGGTTTAAGGTGCTGGGGGGTAGGTCCAGGGGAAATTTTAGGGGGAAGTTTTTCACACAGAGGGTGGTGGGCGAGTGGAATCGGCTGTCGTCGGTGGTGGTGGAGGCAAATTCAATAGGGTTTTTTAAGAGACTCCTGGATGAGTACATGGGACTTAATAGGATGGAGGGTTATATGTAGGCCACAAATGTAGGGATATGTTCGGCACAACTTGTGGGGCTGAAGGGCCTGTTTTGTGCTGTAGTGTTTCTATTTTTCTATGTTTCTATTGGCGAATTCCACCGTTTCCTTGGAAAATGTTTTGAACGATTTTGTACAGTTAGCTTCGGCCTCCAGACCTCAGAAATATATCACCTTCTCTCGCAAAGATTGGACACGTGCCTGCTTATATTCTAAATGCGATTTCTTCTCTTCAGGCAAGAGTTAATTTGGTATGGCCATACGTTTGGAAATTATGGTTCCACCAGCGACTCATAATCTGTCTTGTGCTGTGAGCTAAATGGTACCAGAGTTTAACGGTGGTTTTCAACGACAAATACAATGTTACGTAATTAATTCCACACGTAAAGCTGATATTTATTTGTTATGTTTTAGGTCCCACAGTTTAACAGATCGATCGACTCAGTCATGAGGAGATATATTTGTTCCCTGACTGTTTTGTACCAATGGCGTTTTATGATCTTAAATGGGCCTACATTTTACAGTACCAAACTTTCCATGTCTCTATATCTCTTTCAAACAAAGTTAACATCCCACATTCCGACACGGCTGTTGCACTCTTATTATTATACTATTTTTGTGAGGGCAGTGTCCCTGACAATGCAGCATTTGTTGCCTGTCCCCAGATGTATTCAGGAATATGTCTCTGAGCCTTTTTTTCCCTGACTGGCTGCAGTATATGATACACTGATGCAAGCATAGTGGCGTTACGGATTGAGCTCACAAGAGAATGAAGCAACCCCAATATAGTCCCAACTCAGCATGGTGTCCGACTTAGAAGGGAATGCGAAATTCAAGGTACCGCTGTATGTCTGTCCTTGTGCTTTTAGGTGGTAGAGATCGCGGTTTTGGAATGAACTGTGGAATGGGTTTTGGTCATTTGCTGCTGTGTATCATCTACACGGTACACAGATGTTTCAGGTGATGGCTGGCATGTCCAGAAAATCAGGCGGCTTGTATGGTGGCCAGCAACTTCTACTTTATTGCTTGTTAATGTCATTAGTGACCTGATGCAGGAGGAAAGGGGGAACAGGCTCAAGGTGAGAGGGGGAAAGTTTGAGATGTGTGAGGGAGGTTCTTCACAGAGAGTAGTGGGTGCCTGGGACGTGCTGCCAGAGGAGGTGGTGGAAGTAGGCATATTAGCAACATTTAAGAGGCATCTGGATAGGTACATGAACAGGCAAGAAATACAAAGATATGGACGGAGTGAGGGCAGCAGGTTTTTTTTTTAGTTCGATCATCCTAATCGACGTGAAGGACCGAAGTACCTGTGCTGTACTTTTCTTTGTTCTTTGATCTTGAAATGGGTCAAAGATTCAGTGGGAGAATTACTGAAAGCTGAAAAGTGGAGTTAGACACGGATAGAAAGACGGAATGGATGAAGAGAGTCCAGAGATTCTAGTTGGACCATCGAGAGTTTGAAAAATTTGAGTAAATATTGAAATGTTTTCCCACAATTCTGGCAACGAGGAGCAAATAAGTGAAAGGTGTTTGATATTGTCTATTGATAGTGAAGAGTTAAGAAGGATGACTGAGTATTGTCTGCATTGGAAATAAATGACGCACTCTCCGTATTGTGGATGGCGGTGCAGAGATATTCGAGTCACTTTATCATTGTTATTCTGTGTATCAAGTCATAAATTTCAGCAACCCAACTGGAGACAAGAATCACTGTCCTGTTGATTCTATTATGTAAACTGGGGACTCAAATGGATTGGGAGATTTGACTGACACAAAATCTCCCAGTTTGGGAATACGGTAACACGTGGTTAAAAGAATTTTAAAAAGATGGAATGAGACCAGGATATTCAGAGGCCATAATATCACGGGTGTGGTAATTTGAATAAAACTTTTTAACATCAAGTCCTTGCAAATCATATCATGAAGAAATAACACAGATCCTCGGTGTTGACATTGTGATGTATGGTTTTGACAGTTTCATTCATCTCGTGTTGCAGCGAAGATTAATTTTCAAAATTTCATTTCAGGCAGACCAGGGAACAGTCAGGCTGATCCATCAGGTAATCGCCCTCCAAGTTCATATCTGACATTTTACTGCACTAATCCAGCCAACTGAATGTTAAATCCTGAGACAATTTCAGTGTCTTTGTGTTCAATGTTTCCATTCTGGGTCTGCCTGTCAGTTGTGAAGGAAAATGGTCTTGCAATGTTTTTTCTGAAAATCTTTAATGACTGCACCCCGATTCAGTACGACATTAAATTAGGTCCCTGAGGAGCAGGGTGAGAAGCAACGCGGCCCCGCTACCGTTTGGAGATAATTTTTCACTTCCCGAGTTACCAGCCAGCGCTGACATGCAGCGCAATTGCTATTGCCCCTCCCACCACCGACATATTAGGGTTCCGCCGAAAACCCGCCGCATCTTTCCGCCCCAGGAAGGGCTGGAGACTACCTGACTGTCTAATTCAGCTCGGTGCAGCAGGGCGGCCCTGTTTCGACAGTGATGGCAATATCGAATCGATACTAGGATTGGCATTTCACGATGTTAGTCCAGGCAGTATGATAGACCGTGGAACATGACAGTCCTGACTGGCACTGATTCAATCAATTATGCGCCTATCGACACTCCCGCCTGATGCAGCAGAATGATGCTTCAAACTTCCAACTGATTCACGGATTGTTCCCACTGTCTATTTATATTCCCGCTTCCACTTGCAATCTTGAATATTCTGTCAGGGTTTGTTGAGGTTCTGGACACACTCGATGTTTCAAATTATTCCGATCTGACCTGCCGTATCAGCCGGCCAATAACTGTTGGTTTATTTCTGTATTTTACAGAGGCGGTGAAGCTGAGACTGGCGAATGGGCAGAGTCGGTGCGCTGGGAGAGTGGAGATTCACTACAAGGGACAGTGGGGGACCGTGGATGGTTATAAGTGGGACCAGCCGGACGCCGGTGTTGTGTGTGGGGAGCTGGGCTGCGGGACCGCGCTCTCTGCACCGGGCGGGGCTCACTTTGGGGAAGGATCCGGACCCATTGTGACGTATTATGTTGAGTGCAAAGGGAGCGAGACCGCTCTGCGGGACTGTCGCTCTGGGACATGGGATCACTATGGCCTTCCGCACTCCAACGATGCCGGTGTGATTTGCTCAGGTAAAAAAAAAACAAATCTGTCCATCATCTACAGCCTGCTCTCTGGGAAGGGGCGGATAAAGGTTTCTGAGACTGTACGCAGTCGTAAAGAGAGTGGTCAATAATTTCAATATTCTGAAAATAGAAGTGTTCTTACATTAACACCAGGATTTAAGTTTATAATAAAGTAACAGCAATGAGAGTGATTAACAATGACCACAACCGTGCCCAGGCCAGCTGTGTCCTTGAGCTGAGCGCTTGTTGTTAGCTCTGTTCAGGAGAGGAGCTGTTCGCTCCTGGTTCCTCACTGATCAGTTCCGATCACCATTCAACAAATAATGAAGCATTCCAGGACCACACGGAGCAAATCCTGTTCAACAATCGGGCTTCTGCTGAGCAATCGTTTATATTCATCTGTCCGCAGCGTTTGGGTTATTCTGCTATTTTAACTTAACTCCAAATCGTTCCATTCTTAATGCCTATTTTTTGCATCAGTGTCCAGAAATTGTCCCCTCAGATGAAAATGTGGTCCGAACCCCAGAGAAAGGGTCGGAGGCATCCTGATCCCCCAACCCTTCGAGATCTCCAGCACCACCCCTCTCCCAGTGCCTCAACCGACACAACCACACGCCTGGAGACATAGACGGACCTCTCAGCAACTACGTGGGGGAGGGGGGTGGGTGGGGAAGACCTGCGGGGAGAGAGGGGGAGGGGGTGATTGAGGGAAGCCCAGGCATGCTAATATGCCCCGATCTTGCCTGTGCAGAGTCAAAAGGTCGGGCATGCTTTGATCGGCTGGCTGTGCACGTAATTATACTTATGGGGAGTCCGGATCATGCGGCACTCCGTCGGAATTGGCGGCTGTCGCTGAATTAAATCTGGGTGTCTTGGTCCATGTGTTTGACATTTACTGACCATTGATTGCGGAGGCCATAGAGCGCTTATCCAGTCACTGCGGCTACTTTCAGAGCAGCAATCACTGGTCAGATTGAACGTGTTCCAAGAGCGGAGTGAGGATGAGAAGGGTCTGGAGGAGATTCATGCGTGCTGGAAACTTCCCTCTATTCTTCCTTCGCCACAAATTCTGCCACAGCTACCGAATTATTCCAACATTTTCTGATTTTGTGAGAGGGGACTGTCTGGATATCTCCTGCCTCTCCAGGCGTTTTAATAGCTGTCATGTAAAGCCTCTTCCTCAAATGTTTGATACTATTTGGGAACTTACCTCCCTCTCATACCCCGAATCTGATGAATACCAACTGTTCCTATACGATTTCCCCTCGTGTTATTTTTTTCGGACGAGTTTACCTTTCGAGTCTGTCAGGGAGAGAAATCAGAAATGTTATTGGGAGAGTGTTCCAATGAATAAATTGTGCTGGATCAATTTCTTCAGTAGGTTGTATTTCAAACAAATATGCGGCAGTCGATACTTTCTCCAGAATAAAGTGAAGGAAGATGAGTTGTTTTAACATTTACAGCTGCTGCAGCTTCAGGCAGATTTCACACAGTGTAAACTGACAGAAGGAGATGTTGTCTAGACTCAGGAACCAGGAGCCTGGGACACTCTCACTGGACTATTTTCCAGAACAGGAAATCCTTTCACGGATGCAGTTCCCTGAATTGCCGATTCCATTCCAGATATGGACTGAACAAAGTTACTGAAACTTGAAGCAGAAACTTCCCCCCCCCCCCGCCCCCCACCCCCCGCCCCCTTTCATAGTCGAGCCATCTCAATAGAAATGCTAAAATTCCAGGAGGATTTTTGATTACGTTTTGCACCTGGCCTTTGCATTTTGTGATCTGTACACATGGACCCTCAATAAAGCTCGAGTGTTGTTTGCTAATCACCATTGAGACGTTCTGGGATCCACCGTTTCATTTCTGCTTGAAGTCCTTTCAGGACGTTCATTCTCAACACGCCGAAAAATAAATATAGAATTTCGTTTGATGCCTATCAGTTCGAACATCCCTGGGCAAATAATTCCATATGTTATTGATTCAGGTCCGCCTGTTGCACATTGTGATATTTCCCATCACCAGGCGGTAGGGGGCAGTTATACTCAGAATTTACTGAGATAAACCAGCACTCGGTTCAATTTAAGGGAGGAATGGGGAAGAGTGTTCCAGAGGAATCGCTGTGAGACTGAACACGGCTTCTGGAGAGTATAAGAGTTGACACCTATTGAACTTGATGAAACATCTTTAATTGTAGAATTTCTTAATGCAGAAAAAGGGCATTCAGCCCGTTGAGTCGAACCGACAGAGCATCTAACCCAGGTCGTACCCCAAGTTTTTACCACGATAATTCCCCTGAACGATACATCTTTAGATTAAGGGGCAACTAAAAGGAACCAGATTCAGAACCAATCATGATAGAATCTAATTAAGCGGATGTGAATACTTTTTGATAATAATTAGTGTGATTCTGATCTGTTGTTATTCAGCCCACAGATTTCCAAAACTAGTATCCAGAGCTTTCCCATGCTCCGGCAGATTGGAGATCCATAACGGTATAGAATCTGGCACAGTGTGTGACCTTGACTTGGATTGGAATGACGCCAGAGTGGTCTGTGCTGAGCTTCAGTGCGGAATCGCCATTTCCATTAGAAGCGGGGCTTATTTTGGAGAGGGCGCTGGATTAATATGGAACGATAGACTTGAATGTCAAGGCAGCGAGACAGGCCTGATGTACTGCACCCTTGTTCCTGTAAATCGGTCCGAGTGCACCCACAGGAACGATGTCAGTGTGATCTGTTCCGGTGAGTGCAGACTTGTGAATATTCGAAAAATTTCTCTTAATATTTCAGCAATGGAGAGATTACATTTCTCTTTCTCTCTAACATGGACATACCTAACCAGACCTTCATATTTCACTGTAAATTTGTTGTAATTTTGAAACATTATTTCAAAATATGCACGTTTTTTGCAAATCAGAAATGTCTGCGTTTTTATTCGTGGTCTGAAATGAGCAGATTATTATTGTTGATTTCGAACCTTGGCTAAACATAGGTTTCTCTTAAACATTTGATATGACATTATTTGTGGAGCTGTTAGGTAGACGTGCTCTGCCTCCCAAGCCATGAACCCACTGCATGGATTATAGCAGACAATAACTGTGTTTGCATTTTAAAGAGGTTATTGGCGCAGCAGAATAAATGAAGCGTTTTATATTTCAAATATCTTGCATTAAACAAAATAATTGAATGAGCTTAGTAAAGCCATTGCAAGTGCATGTTTTACATCCAGCTGTTCAGGTGGAAAATTGTACTAATGTGTAGAGGAGATTTCAAAGCATGGATAACGTGTCAATAATGTGCATAACCTCCAGAAAAATACAGTAATCTTTCGAACGAAATTTATTTTCTGAATTATCCGGTCCGAGATTCTGTCTAATTTTGGAGGTTGCACTTACCATTTTATGCGCAGCTTATTGCTCCCAGAGGATATCGTTTTATAATTGCATCGTCATGCAATGCTTAAACACCGTGCACTTTATTTAAAATGTATACTGGACCTGTTCCAAAGACAGTATATTCTGCCAATGGCACATGAGCTTTTCTCTTCAGGATGGACTGTTCTCTTTGGGTTGAAGCACCTTCCTAAAAGCATCACACAGAATGTTAATTAGTTCTATGTGATCATTTGTGAATATTGGGCAATGATTGTAGATGCAGATATAAAGTGTGTTTTCCCGTTTACAAAAATAAACTGCCATGTGTTTTTCTAATTTCGATGTATAAATTATTTGGGTCTGGGTTTGTACCTGAAACAGGAAATCATGGGCCGAGATTGGTTGGTGGAAAGGACAGGTGCTCCGGCCGTGTGGAAGTGCTGCACGGAGAACACTGGGGGACGCTCTGTGATGCTTACTTTGGTTTAGAAGACGCCAGTGTGATCTGTGAGCATCTTCAGTGTGGAGTGGTAGAGAAAATCCCGAGAGGTGCAGCCTTTGGGAAGGGAAATGGCACAATGTGGAAGGAGAACTACAGCTGTCGCGGCAACGAGTCCCGGTTGTTGGAGTGTCCGGTTTCATCCGTGGAAGAGTATCACTGCTCACATGAAAATGACGCCAGTGTCATCTGCACGGGTGAGTCCCGAAAGCAAAACACGTGGTGCTGGGATTAGTGAGGATATTTCTGCATTTAACCGCCCAAATGCTACCCCGTCCTTGAGTTCCATAAACATATATTATTCATCCGCTTATCAATGTATTTGCTTCAAATATGGAGCAGCCACGTTGGCTGTTCAGCCTCCTGTCTGGCTGTGCTCAGCAGCATCACATGACATCCTTCACCACTGCACCGGGGGAGCTGCTCTGGCGAAAGGTAATATTAATTTGAATTAATTTGCTGCACTGTAACCACTGTTGTCCATGTCTTTCTTCGCCTAGATGAAAACTGGTCACTGAGATTGATGAATGGGGGAAGTCGGTGTGACGGGCGAGTGGAGATTTACCACAACCAAAGCTGGGGCAGAGTGCACGACAGCCTCTGGGACCTGAATGACGCGAACGTGGCCTGCAGACAGCTGGGCTGCGGCGAAGCGGAAGCCTCCTATAACAATTCAAAGTACGGAGAGGGTGAAGGGCCTGTGTGGGTGAATGATGTCCGGTGTGAAGGAAACGAATCGCATCTCCGAAAGTGCACCATATTCACATTGAACCCGCATCGCAGTGACAGCATCGGCGTAGGGGTTCTGTGCTCAGGTGAATAAACAGGTCACTTTTCCAGAAACATAAAGGGAAAAATGTAATCTTGGTCAACTGGGGAATATACTTTACTTCTTCCTCGGGAACACGTAGCTGAGATATTTCACACTGGTGCTTGGATGCAGGACAGGACGCCCCGGAAAGAAAAATAAAACTTAATAGTTTGGAATATGATGACAATAACAATTTAATAAAATCATTTAACAACTTTACAAATCTCCAGGTAACTTCCCTCTGTAAATTGAGACCAACACAACTAAAGACAAATCGGCAATGGGGACTAATGTGCTGATCAGTGGGGTGGGTTTCAACAGCACAACGAAGAGAGAGAGGGGGCCACGTTTAAGAAGGGGATTGCAACCTTGTGTCCCAGTCACTCACATAATGACTGTTAAATAAGTATGAAGAAAGAAGTATGAAAGACATAGATAGGGTGAACGGTGGGAAGCTTTTCCCCGGGTCGGTGGTGACGTTCACGAGGGGTCATAGGTTCAAGGTGAAGGGGGGGGGAGGTTTAACACAGATATCAGAAGGACATATTTTACACAGAGGGTCGTGGGGGCCTGGAATGTGTTGCCGGGCAAGGTGGTGGAGGCGGACACACTGGGAACGTTTAAGACTTATCTAGACAGCTATATGAACGGAGTGGGAATGGAGGGATACAAAAGAGTGGTCGAGTTTGGACCAGGGAGCGGCGCGGGCTAATTGTTCTTTGTTTCTCGTTTCAAGGCTTCATTCTATGATCATCTTGCTGGTGCCAGTACAGAGCGAGACTGCGGATAGTTGGGAACCTGTCTCGGGGGCAGGGAATTCATATGGTGTTCATGGAAGTGGAAATGAATAGGGTTGGGAAGCATTTTCCGATCAGGGCCAGTGTGATCTCCTGGACTCGTTTCGATCGCCTCAGGGGGTCGGAGAGGAATTTCCCAGATTTTTTTTCCCCCATATTGGCCCTGGGGTTTTCACTCTGGGTTTTCGCCTCTCCCTGGAGATCACATGGTCTGGAGTGGGGGGGGGGGGGGGTGGGGGTGAGTTAATAGGTTGTGATGAACAAAGCATCGTAGCTGTGAGGGACAGCTCGGTGGATAGGATATTAGGATGTAGATCGGCTGGAAAATTGGGCGGGGATCCTGGATTCAGGATTCAATCCTGGACCGGGGAGCGGCGCGGGCTTGGAGGGCCGAGGGCCTGTTCCTGTGCTGTATTGTTCTTTGTTCTTGATTGCTGCATGAAGCGTCAGATGGGAAGGAAAGCCAAAATCTTAGTTAAAGGTAATTTATTGGTAACAAGTAAGGCTGACATGAACACTGGAATGAAGTTACAGTGAAATTCCCCGAGTCGCCACAGTCCACCGCCTGCTTGGGTCAATGCACGTCTTTCAGAATATGGGCGGAAACCGGAGCAAACCCACGCAGACACGGGGAGAATGTACAAATTCCGCACAGACAGTGATCCAAGCCAGGAATCAAACCCAGGTCCCTGGTGTTGCGAACACAGCAGTGCTAACCACTGTGCTGCCGTGTGGATTGGATCCATGAGCGGTGATTTTCATGATCGCTCGGGGTAGTGGGGCTGGCTCTGGCAGAGCGGTGAGCAGGAGTGGAGAGCATCGATATCTCTGAACATGACCATGATATTTTGAAGCCAATTTGTATTGACGGAAGAGAGTCCAATGCAGATCAAATAGCCAGGGCTGGCGGTGCTGTTGGTCAGTATGGGGGCAGGGGAAGGGATTGGGGAGGGAGGGGGTGCGAGTGCGGGTTTATGCGTGCGCTGGTCGCTGCTGGTGAGTTGAAATGTGCGCGGTTCGTTTCGAAAAGTTCTGATTGCATTCACGTGTTTTGGAGGGGCGTCCATCAGAGTAGTTTTGAAATCTGCATTCTTGAGATAACAAGGAACTGATGAACCTTTTGGGTGAGTTCGCAAGAAAGGACACTGTCTGAAAGGTCAAGTCGCTGCCAGCCGACTTGCATATTTGCAGTACCTCTGATATGTTCCGATATATATGTGTGAACTGGTGAAGTGTCTAATGAAGTTTGCATGGCAAAATGAGGCAGTGAAAAACAAAGAATCAAATGTCTGCTTAAAACATTCTGTGTGGAACAACTAATTACCACAATTACATAATTGATGATAAAGCAAAACAAGCTTCAATGAGTGGGTCAGATCCAAACCGAAAACGGAAATGTTAATATGTAGAAGATTTGTAAACTCTCCATCATTTATTTTCCCTCCGAACAGAAACTGTTTTTTTCTGGAGCATAGATTATTGTCCCTGTCAACGGCAGTTAAAATGCAGGTTTTAATTGAGCTGGAATTTATACAATAGTTTGAATTTAGCAACGAGATGAATATGTTTAAGAAACATAATATGAAACTTTCATTATTCTATTAGAACACAAGCAGTTAAGGCTCTCTGGCGGTGGAAGCCGATGTGCGGGCCGACTGGAGATTTATCACAATGGGACCTGGGGCTCAGTTTGTGATGATTCCTGGGATCTGACAGACGCTGACGTGGTTTGCAAGCAGCTGGATTGTGGACACGCATTGCGGCTTCCTCTTCATACATCGGCTGGACCTGACGCAGACCCAATTTGGTTGGATGAGCTGGAATGCTCCGGGAGTGAATCATTACTCTGGGAATGTCCCCATGCATTGTGGGGGAACCACGACTGTAATCATAAAGAAGATGTGAAGATCATGTGCTCTGGTAACTGTCCTAACTTCAGTTACATTCGAACTTTCATACATGAGATATGTTCCTGATATACCTAAGGACGGCGCTCACCCTTCTGTCAAATCCCTCTCTGACTTTTTTTATTCTGGGCGTAATTATTGCTAAAGTATTTCGACAGCCGACTTCTAATGTGTTGCCTTATGTTTCTTTATCCCTCATTTCCTGACATAAATGCATCTTCCACTTAATATCACTGACTATTCTGATCACGAGCCTTAAGTTTCATCAGGTTATGTGTAAAATGTTCCGGATAACGACATTATTTTGCAAAGATATTTGATTTAATCACTTATTTCTCAAGAAGCATGCTGTCACTTTATTCTTCGCATCAAAATTCGCTCCATTCCACTTAGCAGGACGAAAACTAAGTTGTCATTGGCATGTGTATCCTGCCTGGTATTAACATTTTGATACATACTTTGCAGTCCTCTTCAGTATTAACTATACAAACCAGTTTGCTGCCACAAAAGACGTTCATTTTTACTGCCGATTACAAAGTCCCAAGGAGCAGCGACCGCAGCGCCAATCCATGTGAATCTCACACCGGAACTTTTGCTACTTAAGTAACGAGAAACTTAACAAACTTTTTAAATTTACTTTTATACTGAATGCCTAGTTTCCCATTGTCTTTCATGGGCTTTCACTATGGGAACTTTTTGAACCTCTTCTGGTAGTCTGCGCACAGAGCATAAAGCATTGGCCCTCTCACCATTCCGACAAGCAATCAATCTTCCCCCTCCTTTTTGGGGAGCTGCCCCTTTTACTTTGTCCTGCTTTAATCTGAGTTTGTTTATTTGGTTTGACCTAAAAAGAGGGCAAGCAATCAATCGGGTCCATCATTCAAATATTTCGATTGAAATTCAATGTTGCTTATTCTTGATTATATCTGTATTTCTGTGACCTTTGTGAAATAATTATGGCAAACCGTGAACTCAACTTAGACATATATATATATACATATATATATATGTACATATATATACCCACAGTGCACTGTGGATACAGAATTGTTAATTGAACCATGTGGTTATTTATTACTTGCTTGACAGAGCACAAAGAGCTGCGTTTGGTGAAGGGAAAGCATCGCTGTGAGGGCAGAGTGGAAGTGTTCTATAATGGGACCTGGGGAACAGTTTGCTCTGAAAACCTGTATCAAGATGCTGGAACAGTGATCTGTAAACAGTTAGGTTGCGGCACATTCGTTTCCATCGACTATGACGCTCGCTCATTCGGAGAAGGATCCGGACCTATTTGGTTGGATGAGGTCGAGTGCCTTTCACACGAGTCGACCCTTTGGCAATGCCAGGCAGACCCGTGGGGTCAACACAACTGTCATCATCGGGAAGATGCAGGTGTCGTTTGTTCAGGTAACACAATCAATCATTTTGCTTGCAGGTGTGATTTGAAATATTGATGTTCCTCATGGAGTCAGCATGTTTATCTTATCAACAGGGGGAGACACACCGAAGCAAGAGCAGGACAGTGCAATCGGCTGCAAGCGAGAATCAGGTTCTTTCTCAACTTTAATAAAACAGCTATCTGCTTGTATTCCTCTCTTGTGCTACATCAAGGTTAATAATTTGTTGATTATCTTTGACAAATTTAGGGCAAAGTTTGCGCTTGGCTGGAGGTAACAACAACTGCTCCGGGAGATTGGAGGTATTGTGTAATAGAGCCTGGGGCACGGTTTGTGATGATTCTTGGGATATGAACGATGCCAGTGTTGTCTGCAGACAGCTGGGCTGTGGCTCTGCTCTCGAGGCCACAGGAGGGGCCGCTTTTGGGCAGGGTAACGGTCCTGTCTGGCTGGATGACGTCAGGTGTGCCGGAAGCGAAGCCTTTCTGTTTGACTGCCCTTCTTCGTCATTAGCTCAAGCTGACTGTGATCACAAGGAAGATGCCAGTGTGATTTGCTCCGGTAAGTGTTCCACTGATCGGTTCCGTTTGGGACTGTGCGACGTTGTCCGACCCATTTTTGATGAATATAATCCATGTTTTCAGATGTCTTTCTGACCAACAATGCAAATAATTGTGCTCTTTTTACCATATCTTCATCAGGTCCGGAATTATCTCCGACTTCTCCGTCCACACCTTCAGGTATATCTCTGTAATAAATATCAATCACTATTCCAGCTAATTTTACATTGGGATAAATAATTGTCACACATTGGCATTGCCTTAATTTTGTCAATTTCTAACGACATTCTGAGTGTTTGCTGATCATATAAGTATTTAAAAACATTGTGGACATTTTATCTCACAAAACTTCCTTGAATCTTTCATCAAGGACATGAAGATGAAAGCACCTCCATCCCTCTGGTGATCTGCATCTCACTCGGTGTCCTGTTAATCTGTGAGTTAATCGCCCTTTTGGCAGTAATGCAGAGGAGATCATCAATAAATGGTAAGGCTCGAATCATATCCCTGAACCCACGCTGAGTCATGGATGTTGCTTCATACATCAGAGGGGATTCTCTGCCGTTTTGCAAAGAATGACTTGGGTACAATTCAGAAACAACTTAACTGAGTATTGGCCAGCAAGTTATTTCAAGCCACATGAGAAACAGTAAAATATTACATATAAATGAGGGAGTTATCTACATTCATATTCCTCCTCCACCCACCAGTACATGAGACATGGAATGGGATTTATTTTTGTTGCAATACATTAAAACGTTGATTGCAAGAAATTGAACTCTGATGGCCGGCACTCTCTGGTATTAAAGGCGATGGCAGCAGAGATAGTGGGTGCATTAGTTATGATATTCCAATTTTTCATAGATTCTGGAAAGATACCAGTGGATTGGACACACGCTGATCTGACACCCTTATTCACAAAAGGAGAGACGCAAAAAGTCGCAAACTGTAGACCACTTATTTTGACCTTTGTGGTGGGAAGTTGTTGCAGTCAGTCATTAAGCAGGAGATAACTGATCAATGGAAAACAAAGCGGAATTCACCAGGGTCAGCTCGATTTTATGAAGGGCAAGTTGTGTTTGACAAACTTGCTACAGTTTTTTGAGGATTTAAACAGAGAGATGGATGATGGGAATCACGTGGATGTGGCATATCTGGATTATAGAAGGCATTGGACAAGAGTGTTAGATCCCAGGGGTTGGGCACAGAACATTGGCTTGGATAGAGGATTGATTGAGTGGGAGAAAGCATAGGGTCGGGATAAATGGGTCCTTCTCTGGAGTGAAATTGACTGTAACACGACGGATGACGCAGTTTTCAGTTTTCATCTGTTTACAACCGATATAACTGACCTGCGATTAGGGCCAGAGTGCAACATACCAAGATTCGCGGAGGATCCGAAGATGAGTGGGAAAGCAGGCTCTGTTGAGATTATAGAGGTTACAGTTGGATATTGACAGGCTAGGAGAATGGGCCAGAATGTGACAAATGGAGGTTAATGTTGATACGTGTATGGTCATCCATTTTCACGACAAAACATTAAAAGGGTAAATTATTATTTATATGGGAAGCGCATTCAAAGTCTGTCAGTGCAGAGGGATCTGGGTGTCCTTGTGCATGAATGACAGAACATGAATTTGCAGGTGCAGCATTTCATAAGAAAGGCAAATTGAATATTGGAATTTATTACAAAAGGACCCGGTTTTAAATGTAAAGAAATGTTGTTAACACTGGATAAGGGCCTTCGTGAGACTACACCTGGAGTATTGTGTCCATATTTAGTCTCCGTACCTGATGAAGGAAGTGCTGATACTGGAGGTCGTTTAGAAGATGTCCACCAGCTTGATTCCAGGGATGAAAGGGCTACCAACGAGGAGTGTTTGAATACTTGGGCTTATACTGGGTGGAGATCAAAAGAATAAGGGGGGATCTGATTGAGGTATATAAAATGCTAAAGGGATTGATGAGGTGGATGTTGAACAGATATTCCGCTTTGTTGGAGAGTCGACAACAAAGGCTCATAGATTAAGAGTGAGCCAAAGTAGTTCCAAATCTGGGGTGAGGGACAAATTCCCTCAGAGGGTTGTGAACCTGTAGAACGATTGTCCAAAGTGCAGGGGAGACAGAATCAGTCAGCAGATTCAAGAACGAAAGAAATATGTGTCTCAATGAAAGCTGGACAAAGCTCAAATGAGGCAGGCAGGTTTGTGGATTTGAAAGCAGGATAAGATCAGCCATGATCATATAGCATGGTGGAGCGGGCTCAAATGGCTGAATTGCCCAATCTCGCTCCTATTTCCTATGTTCCACTGTGTTCATTAATTATTTGGCAACTGGCATTTTGTTTCCACTTACAATTGGTTGCAAACCAACACTGAGTTTTTTGCCGTGTCAAGTTCTCTAACGGTACTCGACCCATTTTGAGACGTGATGGTATGAATTTACACAATTATCAATGCCAACACTGCATCCCAGCAAACTATTCCACTAATATTACAGGATCAATGCCGGTGGTATTGTGAGTAGCCTGCCTCTTTCTGAGTCAGATGTTTCACGTTCGGTCCCAAGACTTTATACGAAAAAAGTGTCAGAACTTCCTGTAACACCCTTCCAAGGCAACAATGTCATGCGGTGAGAGTGGGAGATAATCCTGTTCGGCCACGCTTGGTCTGGAATGGCGCTCCTCTGGTGACAGGTTACCGACCAGCTCCATGCTAAAACATGGCCATGGAATTTGTTGAATGTCTGCCTTTTGCACCACTAGTTTTGAACAGATAAACAAAAATATTGCATGTCTCTGAACTCGCAGCGTGTTCTCTTGATTCATATCTTATGCGCTGACCTTCATTGGTCTCTAAATGTCTCAGTGTTCCTTGTGATGGAGGCAGTGGTATCATCACTGGATTGATGATGCAGAGAAACAAAATAAATTCCACCGGACCCTGGTTTGAATCTCACCTCGACATAGAGTGAGATATGAAATCAATAAAAATCCTGAACTGAAATATAGTTCCAGAATGTAACAACATGCTAACTGCCCCGATCTTCCTCCAACAGAACCTGTTGCTGGTAGCTGGGATCCACCTTCTGTTTTATACCAAGCCATTTATGAAGAAATAGATAATATTCCTCCCGCCAAGCTTTCCACTCAGTCTCGTGCTTCAGGTTTGTGTTCTTTTTAAAACCCAAGCTACACTGCAAAAATGCCGCTTCATGTTTACCCCCTTTAACCATGGGCAAGAGAATCATTACCCTCACCGTGCTCATGTAGAAAGGAGACTTATTAAATGCCCTTATTTATCTTGAGAGGATTCGAGTACTGATTCGATTACCAATGTTCATTATTTTTCAAGAATATTTTTGCCTTCTGTGTAAAAGTAGCGAGTCGAGTAACTGTTTCCAATTTCCAACTGCTTTGCACCTTGCACACATCAAAGTCTGATTTAAATAATAATAAGTAAAACATTTGATTGAATATGTAAATCAATTCAATACATTACTGCTGGCCCCATGCACAGCACCTAATTACAGGGACAGATTAGTATTTGGGAAAGTACCTGGAGTATAATAGGTTTGTTTTGCTAAAATGGGTAGTTTTGAAACCATTTTTGGACCGAATCAAAGGAAAAATATAACAAGAAAAAGCAAAAAATAAATGCAAACTATTAAGTATAAAGAAACATCGCCAATGCAAACAAGGAAAAACAATGGGGGAAATGTGTTAGACTCAGTGGAGTAGCGAACTGAGCAAAGTGATATGTGGAATCGGGAAACAAGATGATGTAATTAGTGAAGGTGACAAAGGGGGACTACTATATTAGTAAAGAATGGAGTGTTAACTGAAATAGCAAAATATTCAATCAAAACGGAAATAAAACGGCCAACTCAGAATTAACTTCAGGTATTTTCGAGGGATAGTTTTTACCAATAGTCAACAATGCTGAAATGACAGAAATATTAATCAATTGTTTGTTTCAGTTTATACCAGAGATAACACTTAAGTTCATGACTTCACAAGCTGTGAATGGGAATGGTATCAACAGGTAGAAACAAAAACGAACTAAAAGCAAAAAACTCATTGGAACATTTTCATCCATGCATTTTCAAAGAAAGGAAAATTCGAGCAGAGGCAGAATTGCAGCTTTTCACCGAATCATTGCTCAAAAGAGCGAGGGTGCATGTCAACTGAACATTGCTTTGATGCCATTTTGAGTGGATTGCATGGCTCTGAACAGGATTTCAGTAAAACGATACAGGGTTCAGGAGAAGTTTGATCAAAATTACAACAATGTCAACAGTAAGAACGGTTGAGACCTATTCGGAATGGCTGAACAGAATTTTTAAAAATCCCAATTGGCCTATTCATTCTCGTTTCCGGCGTCTGACCCACGGCTTCCATGATTTGTTTTCACTACTGATGGCGGCACGGTGGCACGTGGTTAGCACTGCTGCCTCATTGCTCCAGAGAACTGTGTTCGATTCCCAGCTTGGGTCACTGTCTGTGTGGAGTTTGCACGTTTTCCCCGTGTCTGCGTGGGTTCCCTCCAGGTGCTTCGGTTTACTCCCACAGTCCAAAGATGTGCACGTTAGGCTGATTGGCCATGCTAAATTGCCCCTCAGTGGAGGTTTAGAGGGATTAAAAGCGTAAACATGTGGAGTTACGGGGATAGAGCCTGGGTGGGATTGTTGCCCATACAGACTCTATGAGCCGAATAGCCTCCTTCTGTACTGTCGGGTTTCTGTGATTCTATAATTCGATGGAATTTCACCTCTGAAGATAATAGTGTGGCAGGGCGAAAAGATTCTGGATCAGAAAGTCGGTCAACTGACCCAGACAAAATGGATTTTCTCTTAAATAATTTCCTATTCGCTGATATTTCACGCATTGTCTCTCCGAAAGGACTGGACATTTTGGAGCCAGAGTAACACCGATTGTACAATGAAGTGGGTGCTGGTTCTTCATTTTGAACCGCTGCAGCCAGTCTGCTGACTGTTCTCACAAATTGGTGCCATGATCAAATTGCAGGGCATTGTCACAGAGGCGATGAAATTGTTGTGATCTCGACTTCAACTTTCTGAATCATTCTCTGCCATGATAACATCGTAATGACTCAACCACAAACAGTTTGCCTAACAACCAATTATTTTGTGCTGACCAGTTTCTTCAACCATTGACTCCTTCAATCATGTTGAATATTACACCAGTCACAGTTTGGGAGACACGGATCCTGCATTAGAATATCCAGAAGTGGAATCCTCCTCTATACAGGGTAGGTCGAAGTTCATATCCTACCATTTCCTTCCGAACCTGCTCACTCTGTAATATCAAAATAGCTTCTGAAATCTCCGAAACTGTACACCATGACGTGGACAACATGAAATGACAGTGCCAAGTAGCTCAGGTATTGCAGAATGATTTCAATTACAGAAATGTTGTGTCTGAAACAATTTATTACCATTGTTCCCAGCAATATAAATTACATTTTTAAAAAGTTGCATGCATTTCCCCAGAAGCCTCTCTTGGCTGTGAAATGTGTGCGAGTTGGTGGGATCGGTGACTCATTGGGAACGGTATAAACTTCAACTCAACTTGAAAATATTATGGGAAAACTTGGCCCAATAATTCTCCGCGCTCAAACTCACTGGCCTCCACAAAACAATAGAGTTTTAATTACTGTGGAAATAGACATTTGAGGATATGATTCCAACTGTCCCTCATTACTAATTAACTTCAATTCAAATACTTTTACCTCTCAGTTCCTGCTTTGTCAGACTATGACGATGCTGAGGCTGAAACCATTGACTCTCATAGTGGGCACTTGCTGCTGAACCGGGACCCTGACGGTATCTTCACTTTGACAAGTTCCAGCGGTGATCTCGGCACTCTGGGTGAGATAAATCTTTGATTGTTCCTCTTCTTAGACAGTCGATCGGGATCAGTACAACGTAAGTTGATAAGAAATTAGAACAGGATTAGGCCGTTCAGTCCCTCGAGACTGATCCGCCCTTCAGTGGATCATCACTGATCAGACATTCATCATATTGACTCTATTGTTTCAGGGTGTATTCTATCCTCCTACCAATGTATTTTTTCCCTTCCTGTTTTCTACCTCCGTCCTCATGGACCCTATTTCATCCATGCCCAGATGCTCTCTCACAAAAGTGCTCATTTCAGCCCTTATTAACAGTGCTACCCCACCATATTCTCCTTCCCTGCTGTCATTGTGAAAGGTCGAATATCCCTGAAACTTAAGGTCCCAGCTCTGATTTACTTTCAACCAAGTCTCCGTAAAAGCTATTCACTCAAATCCAGGTAACTTAGTTTGCGCTGTCTGTTCATCGAACCTATTCCGAACTCTTTGTGCATTAAGATATAAAGCGTTTAGTGTTGACTTTTTAGTCATTATTAATCATTATTTGTGTTGTGGCCATATTTGCCTCTCGACCTTGATTAAGCCATCACCCGTTTTTGCATTTTATTGTTCTCTCTTTTATTACTGTTTCTCGTGTTTCTCCTTCCTGTGTCACACAGTTTGCGTTCCCATCCACTTGTCATTCCATTTTATTCCTTCCTAACCACACTATCAAGTACTCGCCACAGGACAGCATTTCCTGTCCTGGCCAGGTGCAACTCGTCCAGTTTGTTTTGATCCCACCCACTCCCCACCCCCTCTCACCCCCGCTCTCCGTACCCCCAGAACCGGCCCCAAAGTCCCAGGAATCTAAAACCCGTCACCAGAGCACCATTTCCCAGCCGGGTGTCAGCTGATATGTCTTTCTGCATATACTTTGACGAACACATGGAGCTGATAGTAACACTGAAATCACTACCTTTGAGGTAATACTTTTCAATTTACTTCCCAACTCCCCATATTCGGCTTTTTGGATCTAATGATTTTTAACCCATTTGAGTAATACCGATGCAAATCATGACAAGTGGCTGCTCAGCGAGCGCCCCCTGCAGAATATCCTCTAACCGCTCTGAGACATCCTTGACGCGAGTACCAGGGACACAACATATCAGCCTGGAGTATCGTTTCCAGCCAATTTCCCTGACAATTGAATCTCCTATAAGTATTGCATTCCCACATCTTCTGCTTCTTTCTCGCACAATGGAGCCAAATATGGTGCCATGAATTGTGATGTTACTCCTATCAAAGGTAAAGCCATTATCCCAACAGTTTCGCAATCAGTCCACCAAAAGTGGTACCTCCGCGCCAGGCCCTATATATTTTCTCTGCTTGTTTGCCTAACACTAAGGGGCGATTTAGCATGTCCAATCAACCTAATCTGCACTTTTTGGACTGTGGAAGGAAACCAGAGCACCCGGAGGAAAGCCACACAGACACGGGGAGAATATGCAAACTTCACAATCAGGTCGGGACTGAAAACGGGGTCTCTGATGCTGTGAGGCAGCAGTGCGAACCACTGTCTCACCGTGCTGCCCTTATTTTGTTTTTATTAGTTAAAAACATTCTGGGCTTCAGATTGATTTTTAGATTGAAATAAACCATTAAATTAAATTGCATCATTCCTTCAAACTCAGCCCTGTGACTTCCCGTTTCACGAAGCTCCAGACAAGGCCACACTGAAGTACCATCTGTTTTTGCCCCGAAATTCAAGGCTTCCGAAGCGACATTAATCCTGCTTTCTAATTAACTAGCTCCAGCTGAGAGGTTATAAAAACTTGTTTTCAACCAGCGATTAAAATTCACACAATCATTTCACAATTAGTTCAACACTTCACAAGTACTTGTATTATATTCCAATATTTGAATATTGTTGTTTTTGTGCAATGTTTAATTGATTGCTAAATTAATGAACAAAGTTGACTTCAGATTGAAATTTAGCATTTCATGGATACTGTGAGGAAATCCCTGTCATTTCTGATGTCCTTCATGGAGTCCCATGCTGCGACAGCTTTCTGAATTGATTATCCCCTCTGATTATTACTGCAATCTCCCGTCCTCTTGTGTGGAATATACTCGCTCTGGTGTGCAGTCGATCAAAGAATAATGCGGCATTTGTTTTTAGTTCCTGTCGCGAATGCGCAGAATTGTATTAAACAAAGAATCCATTTTAAGCACAAAGTTCACTAAAAATATGTCTACCCCCACAGTGTACAGTAGATTCGCATTGACCCCTCTTATCGGTTCTTTCCACGCCAGCTAAGAATAACAACGTTATCTCTGGCACAAGCCTGGGGTTTTACCTGTCATTGGGCAGTGACAATGCATCTCCGAAGATATACATATACAATATACTGCTCAACCGTATTTTTATGACATTTTGCAATGGGAGTGCCAGTGGAGGGATGTGACCTGTCTCACGTGGTTTCTGCTGTGATTTCCTGCAGTATTTTCAGTGGTGTATTACATTGAAGGTGTCGGAGAAAATGTGCAGTGTGTTTTGCATAGAAAGAAACAGCCAGTTGAGCTGGAATATAATACAAGTGCTTGTGAAGTGTTCAACTGATTGTGGAAATGATTGTAATTCTCACTCATTTCTCTTTTACCGTTTCAGGTCATAGTCATCAACAAATCCAGGATGTGACGTCCTCAGACATATGAATCATGGCACTAAATGAAAGCGAACGCCCCTTAACTTTTCCACAAATATCGCCATGTCGAATATGCTTTAAGTCTAGATATAAATATTGTTGTTTTTGTATCAATAGGTTGTTACTTCATGCTGTGTTTTGTCTTTTTTTGTTTTGCGTGAAAAAGTAAACGTTCGATTCAATGAACAATGAGAAACAACGTAGAATGTATATCGAGTATTGCACTGTCCATATTAAAGCTGCAACATCGCATTGCATTGCGGAACGGAGCAGTTACTATAATTCAAAATTTGATGTGTATTTTTGTCAAGTGCATTTGAAATTTATTTCGTAAAATCTTTTCTTTAAATAAAGATTAGGGCAGATAAATACATGATTTGTTTCCGTTATCGTCACTTAATGCACTCTAGATTGTCATGGAGGCGAGGGGGAGGGTCCACTGCATTTCCCAAGCAACTGAATACAACATGATGTTGCGTCCCAGCACTACCGCTCGTACTCGGCACCGCTGTGTGCGCCGGGAGATGTGAAGATGCTGGTCAGATTTCCATGTCTCCTTTTCATTATAATTTCACAAGATTTATATCCAGTAATCCATTAGTTTTCATTTACTCCAGATCAGCCCCTGCACTATCGCCCGGCAATTCTAACCATCCTTCGGTCGTTACGGCCATTAAAATAAAAATATGCATCAGCTGAAGACCGTCATTTGACAAATACATAAATACTGGGAATGGTGATAAAACTGAACAATTCAGTACCATGTTCTGAGCGCAGATTAAGACGGAAATGTTTAAATATCGGCCCACCTCGCTCGCGCTTGTTTTCTGCCACTGAACTTGCTGTGTTCCGCTGTGTCAGGTCCACAACGACTTGTTGTCAATAAAGTTGTTGAGAAGAGAGTCGCAGAGACAGTGGCACCAGTGGTTGGAGGAGAGGGTTTATTTATTAGTATCACAAGTAGGCTTACCTTGACACGCAATGAAGTTACTCTGAAATCCACAGTGACGCCTGTTCGGGGAGACTGAGTGAGTATTTAGCATGCCCAATCCTCCGTTAACACATCTTTCTGAATGTGGGAGGAAACCAGAGCACCCGGAGGAAACCCACACAGACATGGGGAGTACGTGCAGACTTCGCATAGAAAATGACCAAGCTAGGAATTGAACCCGATTCCTTGGCACTGTCTCGCAGCAGTGCTAACCACTGTGCCACCATGCGAGTGAGAGGAGGAGAAACAGAGACACCAGCTGTGGGAGAAGAGTGACATAGCCAGAGGGGGAGAGGCAGTGACACCAGCGTTGGTTTGAGTGAGTGACCGAGGGAGGGGGGAAACAAAGCTTTCAGCGGTGGGAGGATAGAGTGACAGAACCAGAGGGGAAAAGACAGCAACTCCAGCGATTGGAGGAGAGAGTGACAAGGCGAAAAAGGGAGAGACAGTGACACCAGCCGTGGTCGGGGTGACAGAGCGAGGGGACGAGAAACAGGGACATCAGCGGTGGGAGAAGAAAGTGACAGAGCGAGAAGGGAGGAGCACAGCTGCCCCACCAGTGGGATGAGAGAGTGACAGAGCAAGGGGAGAGTGACAGCGACACCAGCGGTGGGAGGAGAGAGTGCAGAGAGAGAGAGGGAGTGACACACCGACACCAGCGGTGGGAGGAGAGAGTGCCAGGTGAAGAAGCAGTGAAATTGTTTCAAATTTCTGTCAAATTGGGGAATTGTGAGATTATTCGTGAAAGAGTTCAGAAACATGTTGGGTGTAACGTTGGGTGTAATCATACAAGGAAATGGGAAATTTGGCATACATTAGGAATTCATTAACTAATCGCTTACTGTACAACAATGAAGAAATATTGTCCGGTAAATGGACGACCCCATGTTGCAAATAGTGGCCCCTCGTTCTAGATTCTTCAGCAAGAGAGAACATTCTTTCCACATCTACCCTTTCAGTACCCTTCAGGATCTTAGAGGTTTTGATCAAATCGCTCCTTACTCTCCTAAACTGCAGTGAATGCAAACCTCATCTCGCCAAACTTATTTCATCAGCAAGCAGCCCTTTACAGATATTAGTGCAGGACACTTTTCCTGAACTGCTTCCAATAAATTTGCATCTTTCCTTAAATAAGGAGACCATAGATGTACTCAAGTCTCCTGTTATCATCTCACCAATGCCCTATCTAACTGAAGCACAACCTCCCGAATGTTGTATTCATTTCCCCTCACAGTAAATTTTACCCTTCCATTCGCTTTCCCAATGACTTGCTGCAGCTGGATACTCGCTTTTTTGCGATTCAAGCACCAGGACACCCAGATCGCTCTGCATTTCAGAGCTCTACCGCCTCTCATCATTTGGATAATAAGCTTCTTTCTTATTATTCGCATCAACATTGCGAATTTCCCTTTACTTCACTTCATATTCCATTTGTCAGGTATTTGCCTCCTTCTACCCTCATCACAATTGTCAACCAATATTTGTGTCATGAGCAAATTTAGCAACCGTTCTTTCAGTCCCTTCATCCAAGTAATTTACATACAAATTGTAAAAAGGTTGTGAACCCAGCACAGATGCCGATGGCACACCACTCGTCACAGCCGTTCAAACAATTCTCTGTTTCCTGTTGGCTAGCCAACCTTCCATCGGTGCAGATACGTTATCCCATATATCAATAAATTACATTTTGTGCAAAACCTTAATGTGGAGACAGCTGACAAGGTGACAGAGTAAAAAAAAAGGCGTGCCAATGTGGTGACGCATTTCATCTGCTACCAGGACATCGACAAATTGAGATAAGATGGTGGATATATCAACCTCAACATTTCATAAACCATTCATCCCTCACAAACCTCCCACATCTTACAACTCTATCCCAACCACTCATAAGATCGGGAGATGGAAAATGTGTCAGAGGTAGAGAGAACTGGAGAGAGTAACAAAATACATTGAGAGCGCCTGATACTTTCACAAGCCAGACTATGAGATGTCCCTTCACTCGAAACAGAGAGACGGAGAGACAGGGTGAAGCATTGAGATAATGGGGAGACAGTGAGGAGGAGAGACCGTGAGAGGAAGCGCTAGCGAGAGGGGGAGACGACGATAGAGGATGACAGCAAGTGGGAAGTTAGAAAGTGGGGGGGGGGGGGGGGGGGGGGGGTCGGATGGGGAGGGGGGGGGGGCGCGGGAGCTAAAGACAAGGGGAGAGAGCAAGAGCAAAGGGATAGAGCAGAAGGGAGAAATATCGAGAGCGGGAGACAGGGAAACGAGGCAACTGGAGAATGGGAAAAAGAGGGAGCGATGATAGAGCGAAGAAGACACAGCGAGAAGGAAACAGCGGGAGGGAGATAGGTAGCTGGAGGGCGAGAGCGAGAGCAACGGAGAGCAAGAGAGAGAGGCAGAGAGAGGCTTAGAGCGAGACAAAGGGAGAAAGAGAGAGAGACAGTGTGAAGTAAAGAGTGAGAGACAGCAGGAGAGAGGGAGAGAGAAGGAGGGAGAGTGGGAGACTCGCATCGGGAAATTTGCCCATCACCTTCACATCATTTGCCATTTTGTAACCTTCCAGTCAATGCAGACATGAAGCCTGTGAATCATGGGCAGGCGGACTCTGTGTGGGAAGTACGCTGTCTCGGCTGAATTCCCGATGAAGGGAATGTATTCCAGCTAGAAAACATGGACATTAATCTCACTGAAGCAGGGGCTGATATTCCTGTACCTGTCAGTGTGTAGATGATGAGGCGGGGGGCACTGTGGGTCAATTTCAATAGAGACTGGATCACAAAGCCAAGAGAGGGTGACCGAGGTTTGGAAAAGTTTCTATTCCTGTGCATGAGCGTCTTTGGCAAGGTCACCATTTATTTCAAAAGAAAACTTTATTATCCTTCTGAATGTGGCTGTGAGCCAACTGCTTGAACCCGTGGTGTCGGTAAATCCACTGTGATCTTCAGAGAGATTTCCAGGTTTTTGTCTCAGCGAAGATGAGAGAATGGTGACACAGTTCCAGGACAGTAACATATGCGTCTTGGAAGGTAACCTGCAGGTGTTGATTTGCGAACTTATTGCCTGTACTTCTCCTTCTAAGTGATAGAGTTCCTGTGTGTGGAAGATGCTGTAGAACGGGGTTTGGGGACTGATATGTTGTTTGTTATATATTCAACGCACTGCTGTCATTGTGTGACAGTGAGGAAGGGAGTGAACATTAAACATGTCGGGGAAAGGGGGAGAGATGGGATGGTGAGGGAGGTGAGGGGAAGTAGTTGGAGGGGCTGTGGCAGTGTCCCAGAAGCGATGTTTCGATACTGGCTGCTCTCAAACCTCTTCTCTATTGTGAATCTACTTTCAGCCCCGTATGTAATAAACTGCAAGGAAGAGATGTGTTTTTGCTTCTGAATGTGAACTAACCAATTGATTTAGAAGAAAGTTCAGGATATCTTTGGGGCTTTTGGGAAATTTCAGTCCTGAACTGAAGCCATTGAGCTGAAAATGTAATAAAACTGAAATCCTCTTTTTACCTCTGATGAAGGGTCACATGGACTGGAAACGTTAACTCTGTTTCTCTCTTGACTTAAGAAGCCAAACCACTGTCTGGGTCTAAGATGTTTCTGGACCCTCAGGATTTTTGCACCATTTTCAGGGCAGTTTAATATTCAACACTAGTCGAATGTTTTATTTTTATCGTACTTGACTGAGTATTTCAGTGGTAATAAATACAGAAAACAAAACCTTAGCGTGCAAAAATCGCGAATTCAATTCAAAGTTGCAAATCGGACGTTCAGGAATACAATATGTACTTAGTACGTGGGAGAGTCGGTTTGAATTCTAAATCTATATTATAACACCATGATAACATGGTGTTAGCTGAATCAAATAAGAAATTGCGTTCATATAGCGCTTTTCGGGGAGATATTGTGTTGTCTCGGTATTGGATTACATCACGGTCTCACTGTTTATATCACAACTGTGATGCATGCACATGGATTACCCGTGTATTTGTCGAAAAAAATATCTTTCTACGTCAAATTATATTGGGCTGAAATGTGGAAAGAATACAGATATCTGAAACCAGCAGAGTGATGAAACGCATTTACATCCTGACTAAAAAGTCGAAATCACATCATGACGGTAATGTTTATTCGAATTATTTTGAATGATGATCAGTCTAATGTTTTAGAATACGACCCAGTGTAGTTATAGCCCAGTGGTTAAGCTGATGGACTGGAAATACATGGGAGTCTCCCGGTTCGAATCCTGCCCAACATGTTTCCCCTATTCCTCATTCAGTTTCAAGTTTCACCACGTTCCTTTGGGATGGATCATGCCTTACCCGGAAGGGTAACCCCTGCCTTTCAACAATAAGAGATGTTTTTCTCATCCTTATTCACGGAATTTCTGCCTTAAGTACACGAATGATCGGCCTAATGGGTGGCAGTGATCTTTCTGAGCCTCTGTCCCTTTGTGTAAGTCACTCTATGTTTAATTATACATGTGTCTGCCTGTGTGAACAGATGCGCGTGTGTACGTTCGTGTGCAAGTTTCTGCTTCTCCCTGTCTGCGTTATTTCCGTTCATTTATCCTGTGTTGTTTTTTATTAGTTGTGTGCTTGTCAGGTGCTTTTCCTCAAATAGCTTTCCAATTCCCTTTTCAAAATTGTTAATGAAATTACCTACTGCCACCTTTCGGTCCCATCAAACATGCTCCCGTCCTTTCTCTGTCTTTTGCCACTGCCTTGATATCCATGACCCCTGGCAATTGACTTTAAAGCAGAGGGAATCATTTCCTGCATACTCCATCCAGACCTCACATCGGGAAAACCACGAATAGGTTATTTTCTAATCTGTGTTCGAAGCACAACAACTCAAACTCCTCCAACAACTCCTTATAACTGAAGCATTTCATCTTTGAAAATCTTCCAAAAGGTCTCCGCTGTCCCCTTCCTAATCTCTGTGCTGAAGTGGTGGCCTGCAGTAAACACAATACTCCTCATGAAGATCGAAATGTTAATGTTAAAGTTCCACACAATCCTGGTGCTTTTACAAACGATTGCTCGAATTGATAAATCTATTGGGAGTCACCGGCAATCTCCAATTTCAGGATAACCTTCAACTTTGTTAAAATTACTTTTAACCTTGGACTGCACGATTGTTTAATGTCGACCTGGTCAATGACCATCATTGAGATTCACCTGAACATTTCAATAAATATTCCATTGTTTTCTAAATAAATATTCGAACATTTGCACCGTCTCTGCGAGTGTCACAGTTGGCGATGAAGCAATGTTAAATGGACAGCTTAATGTGACTGGATAACCATTTGGATTTATAGAAGTGTTGTCAGAACTGGGAAATTGCGACGATGTGGAAAGATCGGCTTGGCCAGGGTTGTTTTGCTGAGAACACATGAGGCGGAGAGAGACCAAACTGAGGTGTCCAAAAATCTGAGGGGCCGAAACAGGGTGGAGAGGAAACAGCAGTTTCCCCGGAGCAGGGAGACGTCACTTACCGGGGGAGTGGGGTTCGCACAGAATGAAGGGGATTGATGGGAGGATTAAAGGGGATATTAGGAAGAAGCTTTTCACTCAGAGTGTAGTGGGTGTCTGGAATCCGTTGTGTAAACTGGTGGTTCAGACAGAAACCCTTCGACTCACTCGATCAGCACAGGTTCGATTCCCGGCTTGGGTCACTGTCTGTGCGGAGTCTGCATGTTCTCCCCATGTCTGCATGGGTTTCCTCCGGCTGCTCTGGTTTCCTCCCACAGTCTGAAAAACGTGCTGTTAGGTGGATTGCCAATGCTAAAGTGTCCTTAGTGTCCACAGATATACTGGATTGGTGGATTGGCCATTTTACATTACCCCTTAGTGTCCACAGATGTACTGGATAGGTGGACTGGCCATTCTACATTGCCCGTCAGTGTCCACAGATGTGCGGGTTAGGTGGATTGGCCATGCTAATTGCCCCTTACTGTCCAAAGATTTGCAGGTTAGGTGAATTGGTCATGCTAAATTTAGCACTCCTGCCACGATGAATCATAGAATTCTAGTGCAGAAGGAGGCCATTCAGCCCATCGAATCTGCACCGTCCACAATCCCATCCAGGCCCTGTCCCTGTAA
Source organism: Mustelus asterias (assembly GCF_964213995.1). Lineage (NCBI taxonomy): Eukaryota > Metazoa > Chordata > Chondrichthyes > Carcharhiniformes > Triakidae > Mustelus > Mustelus asterias. The sequence continues at coordinate 1,296,472 of NW_027590143.1, forward strand.
CCCCATGCATTTACCCTAGCTAGTCTCCCTGACACTAAGCGGCAATTTAGCCTGGCCAATCCACCTAACCTGCATATCTTTGAACTGTGGGAGGAAACCGGAGCGCCAGGAGGAAACCCACGCAGACACGGGGAGAACGTGCAAACTCCACACAGACAGTGACCCGAGGCCAGGAATCGAACCCGGGTCACTGGCGCTGTGACATCCCACGAAGTACCAACCTATTTCTGAATATCAAGATTTATTGATGTTGGGGGTACAGAGTGTAAGCAGAATAAGAGGATTTTAGGGCGCCTTCGTGTTGAGCTGGGCCAGAGAACGGGGGTTTAAACATTTGAATTCAGTTTGTAAAACCTGGAAATAAGTCCGTGAAAATAGCGGTGGAGTTGATGGGTTGTTGTAAAAATCTGACCAGTTCACTGATGTACTTCGGGAGAGGTCCTTACCCAGGCTCAGCTCTACGTGACTCCAGCCCCACACCAATGTGGTTGACTCAACTGTCCTCTGAAGTGACTGAGTAAGCCCTGTGGTTGTAAGAAAGCTCCAACGATGAATTTCCAAGGATGGACACTAAAGTCAGCAATGCCCACACACTGAGAATGAACAATACTGATTTTTGCACGACACATCGGTTATGTTACACCACACTGAGGGCCTCATGGTTGATTTGCCAGCAGGATAAAGCCTCAGAACCGCAGGTTGTGTAGTGTCCAAAGATGTGCAGGTTGGGTGAATTGGCCATGCTGAATTGCCCCTTAGTGTCCAACGATGAGAAGGATAGGTGGATTAACCATGCTAACTTGCCCCTTAGTGTCCAAAGATCTGGAGGATCGGTTGATTGGCCATGTTAAATTGCCTTAACGGGTGCGAAAACTTGGTAAAGTCAGGTGTGAGGCGATTAGTACAATCCGTGCAGATGTCCACTTTACCAAGGCCCGAAAATGGCCGCGATCCGAACCGCGCCCGAAATGGGTGATGCATTTAAATTGACTTAATGAGTTGGATGCCCAATCTTACCTGCATTTCCCCCCTTACCATCGCGTTCGCCCGTCCAGATTCGGCGCGGAACAGATGTGCTCGGCAAAGGTCTGTTTCGGGCAGTCCAGCTCTGAGGAGGTAAAACCAGAGCTTCTGGCGGCTCTCTGAATCAGATCAGTGGTGGGGGGAGCGGGGGGTGCGGGAGGCCGGAGGTGGATCAGGTCATTCTCTGGTGAGGGGGGGGGGATGTGGATCAGATCATTGTCTGGTGAGGGGGGCGGGGTGGGGGGGGGAGGGAGGTGTATCAGATCATTCTCTGGTGAGTGAGGGGGGGTGGGGGTGACAGGGAAGCGGACCCGATCGTTCTGTTTTTGCGGGGGGGAGGGGATGGGAGGGGGGGCAGGCCGTTTTCTGTTGGGGGGGGCAGGAGGAGGGAGGCCAGATAATTCTCTGGTGAAGGGGGCAGAGGTGGGAGGGTTGCCGTTGCCATTCTGCGGGTGATCGGTGCCGGGGGGGGACAAGGGGTCGCGATCGGTCTGGGTAGTGGGGGAGGTGGGTGTAAAGGGGGATAGTTATGTTGTGGGGTGGAACGATGTCTGTGGGGGCCATCACTCCCACTTTTCACTCCCAGGTCACTTTATCCGCTTGTTGCTGCCCGGGAGCGATGTGACAGGGGCGCCCATTTCAGATGTAGTTCTCACTGCGCACGTGCAGTTCAGAGATCCAATCGGAGTTGCAGCGTTTCGAGAGCGAGAAGCCCCGCCCACAGAGCGATTCAGACTCACAATGTTTTTTCCAGGGTAAGTGCGTATGGGGCCCCCGGAGAACAGATTGCCAAGTCAGATCTGAATTGCGTCCAGATTCAGCGCTTGGAATCAAAATGGTAAAATCGGGCCCTTAGTGTGCAGAGGTGTACAGGTTCGGTGGATTGGCCATGCTAAATTGCCCCTTAGTGTCCAAAGACATGCTGGTCAGGAGCATTGGCCATGCTAAATTCTCCCCAACTGTCCAAAGACATGCTGGTCAGGTGCATTGGCCACGCTAAATTGCCCCTTAGTGTCCAAAGACATGCTGGTCAGTGCATTGACCATGCTAAATTCTCCCTGAGGACATGCGAACAGGTGCCGGAGTGTGGCGACTTGGGGATTTTCACAGTCGATTCATAGAGATTTACAGCATGGAAACAGGCCCTTTGGCCCAACATGTCCACACATCCCAGTTTTCACCAATAAGCTAGTCCCAATTGCCCGTATTTGGCCCATATCCCTTTATACCCATAGAAATCATATAATCCCTAATGTGCAGAAGGAGGCCATTTGGCCCATCATGTCTGCACCAATCACAATCCCACCCAGACCCTAACCCTGTAACCCCACCCATTTATCATGCTAGTCCACCTGACACTAAGGGGCAATTTAGAATGGCCAATCAACCTAACCTGCTCACCTTTGGACTGTGGAAGGGAACTGGAGCACCCGGGGGAAACCCACGCAGACACAGGGAGAATGTGCAGACTCCACACAGACAGAGACCTGAGGCTGGAATTGAACCCGGGACCCTGCCACTGTGAGGCAGCAGTGCTAACCACTGTGCCACTGTGCAGCCCATCTTACCCATGTAACTGTCTAAATGCTTTTTGAAAGGCAAAATTGTACCCGCCTCCACTACTGCCTCTGGCAGCTCGTTTGCAATAAGTGACTTTTCAACAAAATTAATTTAATTGCAGAGTTAATATAAGCCTACTTGTGACCAATAAATAAAATTTAATCTGTAAACGGTGCCATCTTTGATGAAGAGTAAGATAAAAGCAAAATACCGTGGATGCTGGAATCTGAAATAAAAACAGGAAATGCTGGAAAAACTCAGCAGGTCCGACAGCATCTGGGGGGAGAGAATAGAGCAAATGTTTCAACTCTGGATGACCCTTCGTCAGACTCAAAGCATTGTCTCTATTCTCTCTTCTGTCTGTGTGGAGTTTGCACATTCCCTCCGTGTCTGTGTGGGTTTCCTCCGGGTGCTCCGGATTCCTCCCGTAGTCCAAAGATCTGCAGGTTAGGTGGATCGACCATGATAAATCGCCACTTAGTGTCAGGGGGACTAGCAGGGTAAATGTGTGGGGTTAAGGGGATAGGGCCTGGGTGGGATTGTTGTCGGTGTAGGCTCGATGGGGCAAATGGCCTCCTTCTGCACTATAGGGATTCTATGATTCACAGATGCTGTCAGACCTGCTGAGATTTTTCAGTATTTTCTGTTTTTGATAAAGTTATACCTCCTAAAGTAAACAGACAGTGGAAACAGAAGGTCCCTTATTTCATAACAAAATGGTGATTCTCGAACCACTGCCCAGAATCGACAGTCAGAAAAGGAACTTTGCTGTTAAATTAAAGTACTGTGTTCAGTGACGCACGTTAAAATAGTCTGGGTCAAATACCTTCAATTCACAATTTTGATTACACAATACTGATTACACAATACTGATTACACAACATTGATTACACAACATTGATTACACAACATTGATTACACAACATTGATTACACAATACTGATTACACAGTATTCATTACACAATACTGATTACACAACATTGATTACACAATATTGATTACACAATATTGATGACACAACATTGATTACAGGAATGATTACACAACATTGATTACACAATATTACAAAGAACAAAACAGCACAGGAACAGGTCCCTCGGCCCTCCAAGTCCGCGCCACTCCCTGGTCCAAACGAGACCATAGTTTTGTATCCCTCCATTCCCACTCCGTTCATGTGGCTCACCAGATAAGTCTTAATCGTTCCCAGTGTATCCGCCTCCACCACCTTGCCCGGCAGCGCATTCCAGGCTCCCACCACCCTCTGTGTAAAATACGCCCTTCTGATATCCGTGTTAAACCTTGCCCCCCCCCCCCCCGCCCCCCGCCCCCCGCCTCATCTTGAACCTATGACCCCTCGTGAACGTCACCACCGGCCTGGGAAAAAGCTTCCCACCGTTCACCCTATCTATGCCTTTCATAATTTTATACACCTCGATTAGGTTACCTCTCATCCTCCGTCTTTCCAATGCGAACAACCCCAGTTTACCCAATTTCTCCTCATAACTAAGCCCTTCCATACCAGGCAACATCCTGGTCAACCTCCTCTGCACTCTCTCTAAAGCCTCCACGTCCTTCTGGTAGTGTGGCGACCAGAACTGGGTGCAGTATTCCAAATGCGGCCGAACCAACGTTCTATACAACTGCAACATTAGACCCCAACTTTTATACTCTATGCCCCATCCTATGAAGGCAAGCAAGCCATATGCCTTATTCACTACCTTCTCCACCTGTGACGTCACCTTCAAGGATCTGTGGACTTGCACACCCAGGTCCCTCTGCGTATCTACACCCTTTATTGTTCTGCCATTTATCGTATAGCTCCTCCCTACGTTAGTTCTACCAAAATGCATCACTTCGCATTCATCTGGATTGAACTCTATCTGCCATTTCTTTGCCCAAATTTCAAGCCTATCTATATCCTTCTGTAGCATCTGACAATGTTCCTCACTATCTGCAAGTCCAGCCATTTTCGTGTTGTCCGCAAAGTTACTGATCACCCCAGTTACACCTTCTTCCAGATCGTTTATGTATATAACACAAATAGCAGAGGTCCCAATACAGAGCCCTGCGGAACACCACTCGTCACAGGCATCCAGCCGGAAAAAGACACTTCCACTACCACCCTCTGTCTTCTGTGACCAAGCCAGTTCTCCACCCATCTAGCCACCTCCCCCTTTATCCCATGAGATCCAACCTTTTGCACCAACCTACTATGAGGGACTTTGTCAAACGCTTTACTAAAGTCCATAGAGACGACATCCACGGCCCTTTCCTCGTCAACCATTCTCGTCACTTCTTCAAAAACCTCCACCAGGTTAGTGAGGCATGACCTCCCTCTCACAAAACCATGCTGAATATCGTTAAGGAGTTTATTCCTTTCTAAATGCGCATACATCCTATCTCTAAGAATCCTCTCCAACAACTTCCCTACCACAGACGTCAAGCTCACCGACCTATAATTTCCCGGGTTATCCTTCCTACCCTTCTTAAATAACGGGACCACATCAGCTATCCTCCAATCCTCTGGGACCTCACCTGTGTCCAGTGACGAGACAAAGATTTGCGTCAGAGGCCCAGCGATTTCATCTTTCGTCTCCATGAGCAGCCTTGGATAGATTCCATCAGGCCCTGGGGATTTGTCAGTCTTTATATTCCTCCCTTGTAATGGAGATTTTCTCTAATGGGTCAACACTCCCCTCCGAGACACTCCCAGTCAACACATCCCTCTCCTTTGCGAATGCAGGTGCAAAGTATTCATTTAGGATCTCCCCTACTTCTTTGGGCTCTGAAGCATAATTCCCCACTTTTGTCCCTGAGAGGTCCGATTTTTTCCCTGACAACTCTTTTGTTCCTAACGTATGAATAAAATGCCTTGGGATTCTCCTTAATCCTGTCTGCCATGACATTTCGTGACCCCTTTTTGCCCTTCTAATTCCTCGTTTGAGTTCTTTCCGACTTTGTATTTCTCCGGAGCTCCCTCTGTTTTTAGCTGCCTGGACCTAACGTACGCCTCTCTTTTCTTTTTCACCAATCCCTCAATTTCCCTGGTTATCCATGGTTCTCGATTCCTACCTTTCCTATCCTTCTTTTTTACAGGCACATGCCTATCCTGCAGCCCTATCAAATGTTCCTTAAAAGACGCCCACATGCCAGATGTGGATTTACCCTCAAACAGCCTCTCCCAATCAACAGCTGCCAATTTCTGCCTAATCCCACTTAAGTTAGCCTTCCCCCATTCCAACACCTTACCCTTGGGACACCACTCATCCTTTTCCATCACTATCCTAAAGCTAACAGAATTGTGGTTATTTTTGCCACATGTTCCCCTACCGAAACTTTGAAGACCTGACCGGGCTCATTCCCCGTTACTAGGTCCAGTATAGCCCCTCTCTAGTCGGGCTATCTACATATTGTTCCAAAGAACCTTCCTGTACACATTTTACAAATTCCTCCCCATTCAGACTCCCAGCCCTACGCGATTTCCAGTCTATACCAGGGAAATTGAAGTCTCCCACTACAACAACCCTATTTTTCCTGCACCTATCCATTATCTCCTGACAAATCCGTTCTTCCACTTCCCTTGAGCTGTTGGGGGGCCTGTAGTATACCCCCAACATATTGACAGCTCCCTTCCTGTTTCTGAGCTCCACCCACAGTGACTCGTTACACGACACCTCTGAATTGTCCTCCCTCTGCACCGCTGTAATACGCTCGCCAACTAATACTGCTACTCCCCCACCTCTTTTGGTCCCTCCTCTGTCTCGCCTAAAACACTTGTACCCCGGAATATTCAGAATATTGATGACACAACTTTGATTACACAATATTGATTCCACAACATTGATTACACAACTTTGATTACACAACATTAATTACACAATACTGATTGTACAATATTTATTGCACAATATTGATTACACAACGTTGCTTACACAATACTGATTACACAATATTGATTATACAACATTCAGACAGACAGTGAAGAAATATAAACGGCATCAGAATCTCTGTAAACTACACAGTTTCCTTTAATTGACTGGTACTGGAGTATGAAAAGACAACAATGTGACCAGCACATATTCACTTGGCAAAAGCGAGTCACAATCTAAGAGATGTATCAAAAAAGAGTGCATTATACATGCTGAATTCCAAGATCACAGCATTGCCGTGAACCATCGAACCCACGGCAGTGCAGAAGGAGGCCCTACGGCCCATCGAGTCTGCACCGACTCTCTGACAGAGCATCTTATCTGCATTGGAATGATCCGGGTACATGTTTTCTTGAAAGACCAAAGTTAATATTTAAATGTGAAGACCTGAACGCCTCTCAATGCACAAATATTGTTCGTTTCAACATCATTTCCTGCAAACTTTAACATAAATCTCTTTGTTCTCTATCAGGATATGTCCCTAAATATTACAGTGAGGGTAACAAACTTCATTGAACTTTTTGCCATTCATCTCCTCCAATAAATTCGTGAGGTGATTGATTAAGCGCTAAAATAATTCACTCAGTTTGTTTCAAGCTTGAGAATACTTGAAACATAGAGTGCAAAATCACTGGGGACTTCATTGGGGCAGCACAGTTGTCAGCACTGCTACCTCACAGCGCCAGGGACCCAGGTTCGATTCCCGGCTTGGGTCACTGTGTGGAGTTTGCATGTTCTCCCCCTATCAGCGTGTGTTTTGTCCGGGTGCTCCGGTTTCCTCCCACAGTATGAAAGACGTACCGATTGCAGTGCAGAAGGTGTCTATTCGGCCCTTCACGCCTGCACTGACCACAAACCCACCCAGCCCCCATGCCGGTAATCCCTATTTACCCTTGCTAGTGCCCCCTGGCACTTAGGGGGAATTTAGGCATGGCCAATCCACCTAACCCGCACATCTTTGGAGTGTGGGAGGACGCTGGGGCACCCGGAGGAAACCCACGCAGACACGGGGAGAACGTGCAGACATCACACAGACAGTGACCCAAGTTGGGAATTGAACCCGGGTTCCTGTGCTGTGAGGCAGTAGTGCTAACCATTGTGTCACCGTATGGCCCAGTCATTCACTGGCGCTTGAGACCTTGCAATGTAATCAGAACCTGTCTGATACAGTAAACAATAAATCACATTCTAAAAGATTTATCACAAACTGTGCATCAAATGCTGCTATCCCATAGTGGTTAGCAGTGCTGCATCACAGCGCCAGGGACCTGGGTTTGATTCCTGGCTTGGGTCAATGTCTGTGCTGAATCTGCATGTTGATATAGAATAGTCATAGAATCCCTACACAGCAGAAGGAGGCCATGCAGCCCATCACATCTGCACCGACCACAATCCCACACAGACCCTGTCCCCGCAACCCCACATATCTATTCTGCTAATCCTCCTGACACTCAGGGGTAATTTAGCATGGCCAATCCACGTAACCCAGACATCTTTGGCGTGTGGGAGGAAAGCGGAACACCCGGAGGCAACCCATACAGACAGGGGGAGAACATGCAGACTCCGCACAGAGAGTGACCCAAGGCTGGAATTGAACACGGGTCCCTGGTGCTGTGAGACGGCACTGCTAACCACTGTGCCACCGTGCCGCGTTGTCCCCATGTCTGTGTCTCCATGGGTTTCCTCCGGGTGCTCTGGTTTCCTCCCACAGTCCGACCGACGTGCTGGTTAGATGCATTGGCCATGCAAAATTGTCCCTCAGTGGAAGAACAAATGTAGGGGGACGTATAAAATAAATGGCAGAGCCATCAAGAGTATAGAAACACAGAGGGACCTCGGTGTGCAAGTCCCCAAATCCTTGAAGGTGGCAGTAGATTTGGAGAAGGTGGTGAAGAAGGAATATGGTATGCTTTCCTTGATAGGACGGGGTATGGAGTATAAAAGCTGGAGTCTGATGTGGCAGTTGTACAGAACGCTGGTTAGTCCACATTTGGAGTACTGCATCCAGTTCTGGTCCCCGCACTACCAGAAGGACGTGGAGGCTTTGGAGAGAGTGCAGAGAAGGTTTGCCAGGATGTTGCCTGGTATGGAGGGTCTTAGATATGAGGGGAGATTTGGTAAACTGGGCTTGTTCTCCCTGGAAAGACGGAGAATGAGGGGCGACCTAATAGAGGTGTACAAAATTATGAAGGGTATAGATAGGGTGAACAGTGGGAAGCTTTTTCCCAGGTCGGAGGTGACGATCGCGAGGGGTCACGGGCTCAAGGTGAGAGCGGCGAGGTATAACTCAGATATCAGAGGGACGTTTTTTACACAGAGGGTGGTGGGGGCCTCGAATGCGCTGCCAAGTAGGGTGGTGGAGGCAGGCACGCTGACATCGTTTAAGACTTACCTGGATATTCACATGAGCAGCCTGGGAATGGAGGGATACAAACGAATGGTCTAGTTGGACCAAGGAGCGGCACAGGCTTGGAGGGCCGAAGGGACTGTTTCCTGTGCTGTACTGTTCTTTGTACTCGAACAGGTGCCGGAGTGTGGCGACTATGGGATTTTCACAACGTCATTGCTGTGCGAATGTAAGCCTACATGTGACAATAATAAATAAACTTATCTCAAACAATGACGAGACAGAGTACAGGAATGAGATCGGGAATCTGGTGAACTGGTGCAGCCACAGTCATCCCTCCCTCAATGTCAGCAAAATGAAGGAGATTGTCATCGACTTCAGGAAGCGTAAAGGAGAACATGCCCCTGTCTACATCAATGGGGACGAAGTAGAAAGGGTCGAGAACTTCAAGTTTTTAGTTGTCCAGAACACCAACAACCTGTCCTGATCCCCACATGCTGACACTATAGTTCAGAAAGCCCACCAACGCCTCTTACTTTCTCAGAAGACTGAGGAAATTTGGCATGTCAGCTACGAATCTCAGTAACTTTTACAGATGCATTCTTTCTGGTTGGGTCACAGCTTGGTATGTCTCCTGCTCTGCCCCAGACTGTAAGGAACTACAAAAGGTTTTGAATGTAGCCCAATCCATCACGCAAACCAGCCTCGCATCCATTGACTCTGTCTATACTTCCCGCTGTCTCGGCAACGCATCCAGCATTATTAAGGACTCCACGTACCCGGGACATTCTCTCTTCCACCTTCTTTCTTCGGGAAAAAGGTACAAAAATCTGAGGTCACGTACCAATCGACGAAAGAACAGCTTCTTCTCTGCTGCCGTCAGACTTTTGAATTGACTTACCTCGCATTTCGTTGATCTTTCTCTGCACCCTAGCTATGAGTGTGACACTACATTCTGCACTCTCTCCTTTCCTTCTCTATGTTTTGTCTGTATAGCGCGCAAGAAACAATACTTTTCATTATATATTAATAAATGTGGCAATAATAAATCAAATCAAATCCAGATAAGCTGAAAATTAAGCTCACATCAATTTTGTGAAGCCCTTTCAGTCCCAGCAAGTCATTTGCAGTTGTCTTATTTACCAAACGGTCGCTACTTATCCGTTTGAGACATTAATATTCAAAAGAAAACAAGAATAAATGACCTTCTTGTTGCCAGGATCTGAGATTTAGTGTTGATCTAAAAGGTAACTCAGTAAAAAGAAAGGTAATTCGACAAGAAAACCAGATGAATGGGAAATCGAATAGCTTTTTCCATAATTCACACAGACCCGTAATTTGCAAAATCGTGGTTATATGATGCAGTCATATAACAAAGTGAATTTTAAATTGTATCTCTGCAAATCATCTTAATTTGGATTGCTCATCCACACAGATCACGATTCCAGCTGTGGAAACTCTTTTCATTCATATCATTCATTATATTCTCTCTCTCTATATATATATATATATTTGTTTACCCAACAATAATAAGATCAGATAGTCTGAGACTAGGTGACACAGTGGTTAGTGCTGCTCCCTCACAGCGCCAGAGACCAGGGTTCGCTTCCCGGCTTGGGTTACTGTCTGTGCGGAGTCTGACCGTTGTCCCCCATGTCATAGAGTCAGAGAGGTTTACAGCATGGAAACAGGCCCTTCAGCCCAACTGGTCCATGCCACCTTTTTTTAACACTGAGCTACTCCCAATTGCCTGCATTTGGCCCATATCCCTCTCTACCCACCTTACCCATGTAACTGTCTGAATGCTTCTTAAAAGACAAAATTGTATCCGCCTCTGCTACTGCCTCTGGCAGCTTCTTCCAGACATTCACCGCCCTCTGTGTGAAAAAATTGTCCCTCTGGGCCTTTTTGCATCTCTCCCCTCTCACCTTAAAGCTATGTCCTCTACTTTTGGAGTCCCCTACCTTCGGGAAAAGATGTGGACTATCTGGGGCGGCACGGTGGCACAGTGGTTAGCACTGCTGCTTCACAGCACCAGGGACCCGGGTTCAATTCTGGTCTCGCGTCACTAACTGTGTGGAGTTGGCGCATTCTCCCTGTGTCTGCGTGGGTTTCCTCCGGGTGCTCCGGTTTCCTCCCACAGTCCAAAGATGTGTGGGTTAGGTTGATTGGCCATGCTAAATTGACCCTAGTGTCAGGAGAATTAGCAGGGATATGTGGGGTTATGGGAATATGGCCTGGGTGGGATTGTGGTCGGTGCAGACTTGATGGGCCGAATAGCCTCCTTCTGCACTCCAGGGATTCTGTGATTTGATGTTTAACACAGAAGTGAATTTGAAACATTATTTCTGTTTTCCTCCCCAGACAAACACGTTCTTTCCTGGCTGGTCTTTCGGGACGTGGTTGTTGTTTGCGCTTAGAATCTGCTTCAGCACTTGATGTAACATCAATCCAGTAGTTGCATAAGCAGTAACACCGAAGACATCATTGTAGAGGACATCAACTCACTTCCTGCGAGCTTCATTGCAGCTGAATATCACATGAAGCAACTAGAGCAGCATCACCTTCTGAGAAATGAAGACCGGAGTGCGATTGTAAACTATCAACATTTTTAAAAGCTGAAGGAGACATTCGACCTCCGGCATTTGTTGAAACTTCTTTTTGTAAAAGTCTTTGAAGAACAATGAGCTAAACTGTCGTGGAAACTGCATTTTATTTCAGGATTTGAATATTTCAAGCAGCCTCATTGTAAGGTATACTAGTTCCTCAACAGAAAACAGAAGATTCATTCCTGAAAAATTACACTGTGCATCACATCATTGAGTTGACAGCAAATTAGCATCATGACATTGCTGTTTTAACGGGGGAATCTGGCCGAAAAATCTCTTATTTATAATATCGTGCGGAATAAAAAAAGACATTCCTTCTCATTTTAAACATCGCCATTCCGTGAAACATGGGAGCTAAAAAAAACATAGCACGGGAGATATTCATGACGATGCTTTGTCCGTCAGGCTCCCTTCTCATTTCTCATTCTGAAACCATCCAGTAAATCCCGGTGGCCACATGATGGTTTTGCCTTGTTAAATGTTGCATTATTTTGGGTTGAATGGAATCCAGTGGTTCAGTTCCGTTTTTGCATTGGCTTCAAGCGGATCGAGTTTATACAGCTTTACATTCCATGACATGACTTGAGCTGAGCTCAAAGCAGATTGGACGGTTGAGTTCAGTTGAACGCTAAGATGTCACAGTAACTTCATTGCAATGTTAATATAAGCCTACTTGTGACACTAATAAATAAACTTTTAAACTAACATTTTTATTAAAGACAACCTTTCTTGATTAGTGCCCTGCACCCTAACAGCCTCTCCACCCACAGGGAAACATCTACACTCGAGATACAGAATTTCAGTGACTCCCTATTCACAGGATAATATATCGACATATCGATTGTAGTCCTTCAGTACTTTTCCATTCACAGAGATATACATTCTAAATATGTCTCTTTGCGCATCTCTATCCACACCTTCCATCCATTGACTCTGTCTCCACTTCCCGCTGCCTCGGAAAAGCAGCCGGCATAATCAAGGACCCCACACACACCGGGCATTCTCCCTCCCACCTTCTTCCACCAGGTGACCTCCGTCTGAGGTCATGTACCAACCAACTCAAGAACAGCCTCTTCCTTGCTGCCATCAGACTTTTGAATGGACCTACCCCGCATTAAGTTGACCTTTCTCTCCACCCTAGATATGACTGTAACATTCAGCACCCTCTCCTTTCCCTGGAATCATAGAAACCCTGATGTGGAGATGCCGGCGTGGGACTGGGGTAAACACAGTAAGAAGTTTAACAACACCAGGTTAAAGTCCAACAGGTTTATTTGGTAGCAAAAGCCACACAAGCTTTCGGAGCTCTAAGCCCCTTCTTCAGGTGAGTGGGAATTATGTTCACAAACAGAGCTTATAAAGACACAAACTCAATTTACATGAATAATGGTTGGAATGCGAATACTTACAACTAATCAAGTCTTTAAGAAGCAAAACAATGTGAGTGGAGAGAGCATCAAGACAGGCTAAAAAGATGTGTATTGTCTCCAGACAAGACAGCCAGTGAAACTCTGCAGGTCCACGCAACTGTGGGAGTTACAAATTGTGTGACATGAATCCAATATCCCGGTTGAGGCCGTCCTCGTGTGTGCGGAACTTGGCTATCAGTTTCTGCTCAGCGACTCTGCGCTGTCGTGTGTCGCGAAGGCCGCCTTGGAGAACGCTTACCCGAATATCAGAGGCCGAATGCCCGTGACCGCTGAAGTGCTCCCCAACAGGAAGAGAACAGTCTTCCTGGTGATTGTCGAGCGGTGTTCATTCATCCGTTGTCGCAGCGTCTGCATAGTTTCCCCAATGTACCATGCCTCGGGATATCCTTTCTTGCAGCGTATCAGGTAGACAACGTTGGCCGAATTGCAAGAGTATGTACCGTGTACCTGGTGGATGGTGTTCTCGAGAAACTCGGCATCACCACCAGCAGCAACCAAGCCTCCCCCGGTACCACAGTAGAAAACACTACCACTACAGGGAAGTCCATTGTCAACTTGTCCGACTACACACTTCAACCAGATGAAATCGAAGTTCTCAGCCGAGGGCTTAATTTTTGCCCCACCACCAAAATAGACCCCATCAGTCTCGCAGCAGACACAGAGGAATTCATCAGGCGAATGAGGCTGAGGGAGTTCTTCCACAAACCCCAAGAGGCCAACAACGAAGACAATGAGACAGCCGATGAACGGGAACAGCCGACAGAGAGAATCGCAGTGCATCCGAAGAGGAAAGAGTCGAATTGGACTCCTCCGGAAGGCCGCTGCCCTCGACTTGACATGTATGCCCAATCTATCAGGAGGTGCGTCAACACCAAATTCATCAGCCGCACTCACAAGACAGCGCCGAACATCACCCAAGCACAACGCAACGCCATCCACGCTCTCAAGACCAACCGCAACATTGTCATCAAACCAGCAGACAAAGGAGGGGCCATCGTCATACTGAACAGAACGGATTACTGCAAAGAAGTGTACCGACAACTGAACAACGAGGAACACTACAGACAGTTACCCACAGATCCGACCAAAGAACACACCCGTCAACTCAACACTCTGATCAAGACCTTTGATCCGG